>NC_135784.1:223209427-223509427 GCF_051106095.1 Pogona vitticeps | reverse complement strand
AAATCTTTTGTCTCTGCTGGAGGGAAGGTGGAGTACCACAGGACATGAAGGATGCAAACATTGTCACATTGTACAAGAACAAAGGTGACAGGGGTGACTGCAATAACTACCGTGGTATCTCTCTTCTTAGCGTTGTAGGGAAGCTGCTTGCCCGTGTTGTGCTGAAGAGGCTCCAGGTGCTTGCAGACAGAGTCTATCCGGAATCACAGTGTGGATTTCGAGCTAATAGATCCACCACTGACATGGTATTCTCCCTCCGACAGTTGCAGGAGAAATGCAGGGAACAACAACAGCCACTCTTAGTGGCCTTCATAGACCTTACAAAAGCATTTGACTTGGTTAGCAGGGATGGCCTTTTCAAAATACTTCCCAAGATTGGATGTCCACCTCGTCTCCTTAACATCATCAGGTCCTTCCATGATGGAATGAAAGGCACTGTCGTTTTTGACGGCTCAACATCAGATCCCTTTGACATCCGAAGCGGAGTGAAACAGGGTTGTGTCCTCGCACCAACACTTTTTGGGATCTTTTTTGCTGTCATGCTGAAGCATGCCTTTGGAACTGCAACAGAAGGTGTCTATCTCCGGACCAGATCAGATGGAAAGCTCTTTAATCTCTCTAGATTGAGAGCGAAGACCAAAGTCCAACTGAAATGCATGCGGGACTTCCTCTTTGCAGACGATGCAGCCATTGTTGCCCACTCTGCTGAAGACCTCCAACAACTCATGAATCGTTTCAGCAAGGCCTGCCAAGACTTTGGACTAACAATCAGCCTGAAGAAAACACAAGTCATGGGCCAGGGCGTGGACTCACCTCCCTCTATTACCATCTCCACACAAGAATTGGAGGTTGTTCATGACTTTGTGTACCTTGGCTCAACCATCTCTGACACCCTCTCTCTAGATGTCGAGCTGGATAAACGCATTGGGAAAGCAGCTACCATGTTCTCTAGACTCACAAAGAGAGTATGGCTCAATAAGAAACTGACAACACATACCAAGATCCAGGTCTATAGAGCCTGTGTCCTGAGCACACTCCTGTACTGCAGTGAGTCCTGGACACTTTGTGCCCGGCAGGAGAGGAAGCTGAACACCTTCCATATGCGTTGCCTACGACGGATTTTTGGTATCACCTGGCAGGACAGAGTTCCAAATAGAATAGTCCTAGAACGAGCTGGAATTTTCAGCATGCATACATTACTGAAACAGCGACGTCTACGCTGGCTTGGGCATGTTGTGAGAATGGCTGATGGTCGGATTCCAAAGGATCTCCTATATGGAGAATTAGTGCAGGGAAATCGCCCCAGAGGGAGACCACAGCTGCGATACAAGGATATCTGCAAGCGGGATCTGAAGGCCTTAGGAATAGACCTCAACAGATGGGAAACTCTGACATCTGATCGTTCAGCCTGGAGGCAGGCAGTGCGTCACAGCCTCTCCCAATTTGAAGAGACCCTTGTCCAGCAGGCCGAGGCAAAGAGGAAGTCACAAAGGAAGCAATACCAGGGAGCTGGACAGGGGACAGATTGGATTTGTCTTCAGTGTGGAAGAGATTGTAACTCTCGAATTTGCCTCCTCAGCCACACCAGACGCTGTTCCAAGTCCTCCATACAGAGCACGCTACCATAGTCTTTCGAGACTGAAGGATGCCTACAATGACTGGATTACCAGAATGGGATATTTTCTTTTACAGGATTTTCCCTTTTGTACAGGATTTTTCTTTTTACAGGATATTGAGGGACTTTGGACTTTTTCTTACCTAATTGGACTATTTTGTTTCTCCTGATGGATTACCTGATTGGAACTGTTGTTATTCATTTTCTTGGCTTTTTGAATTCTTTTACTGTTTTTGGACACTTGTATATTTTTCATGATTTCTTTACTTCACTGCAGTTTTGTGATTAAATGGATCTTTGGATTGTAGCCAACCCTAAACTGGATAATCTCTGTATAATCTAAACACCTTCTTTAAAATTCTAATAGATTTTGTAGCAACTTCATAACATTTTTATGAAAACTTTTAATTACTATATCAGTTATTTACCAAATCACTGAAAGATTCATACATTATAAAATAACACTCTGATTCACAGTTGTACATTAGCACTCAAAAATAGATAAAACACAAAGAAAAGCTTTAATTATTAGAGTAAATTTGCACAGAATTAACATTTATCTACTTCTTTCAAAGATAAAAAGATCTTACCCAATTAACCTTCTTCAGTGGTTCAAAGTAGTAACAGTGGCAGAAATCAAGAAACAGTGTGTAAGAACTGAGAAGCTCTGTGTAGAAACATAACTGCAAAAACAGCCAGTGGTTATCTTCACCAACACAGTTATTAATCCTGCAGGGGAAAATACAATGTAAACACAGACAATCAAGTATCAGTGCCTTAACTGTGAAACGGTTTCAAGTCAAGCCAACAACCTATAAGTTGAAACATACTATTTCACACTAGGCATGAGAATCAAGTAAGAAAGAAAAATGTTTATCATTATTCTCTTTATTCTTCTAGCAGCTATTGTTATGAGTGACAGAGTGTGTGGGTTCCAAAAAGACCAGCACCCCATGCCTACAAAGATGGAGACTTGCAAGGGAAGATGGGATGGTAAGCCTGATACAAATGTACAAAAAGTTGTAAGAGATGAAGTTTCTATATCAGCAAGAAACTGCATATGTGGACAGAAGTTCTAAATTGGACTTATTTGTCCAGACAAGGAAGGGGAAGCACGCTGGCTGGAAGCAGGTCTGTGGTAAAAGAAGCAAACTGTATACATGCAAAAAGCATTCATGCATGGCAACAACAGACTGGTACCCAGGAAATCGGGGTCTGCCCCCTGCTTGCTTATGCCCACCCTGGTTCAGCCCATAGACACAGCCCACAAGAAAGATGTCTACAAGAAGGATGACCCAGGAGGAGACTGTGGGCTTTGAATAGCGCTGCAACATTGCTCCCATCGCTCTTACCAAAGGACTGATCATTTATCAGGGAAGAGTCTGGTTGTGTGTGTGAGTATGGTGTGCATTTGAAGTGTGAAAGGGGCCTCTTGATACCTTTGTCTTATGTTTTAAATGAATTAAAGCAATAAACATTACATGAATACAGTGATGCCCTGCAAGACTATGTTAATTCATTCCATTGAAATCGCTGTTTTGTGAAAACATCATCTTGCTAAAAGGGTTTCCACATTGGAATGCACTGAAATCCATTTAATGCATTCCAATGGGGAAAACTGTTGTTGTCCAGCAAAAATCACCCATAGGGAAGCCATTTTGTGAAGCACCAATCAGCTGTAAAATCGCTGTATTGCGAAAAACAGAAGCACCGATCAGCTGTAAAAATAGTCGTCTTGCAAAAAACAGTCTGTGAAGCACGGACCAAATCATCGTCCAGCGAAATCCCCCATAGGAAAACCGTTTTACAAATCGCTATAGCGATTGCAAAAAGTCATCGTCCTGTGGATTACCCGTTTTGCAGGGTAATCGTCTAGCGGGGCCCCACTGTACTGTCTGACCTAAAGATTTGATGTACAGTCTCCTTGTCAGTAGTCCGGATGGGGTTTCTCTCCTCTCCTGGTCCCCCTCCCCAGGATATAAAGAACACAAATCCGTCAGGTAACACTATGTGGCCGAGACCAGTCTGGATTGTTGTTTTGGTAATTAGTATGGCTTTGGCTATTGCATTAAGAACTGAGCTCAAGAGCTGAATATGGATTTGGCACATAGTTTGGGACCTAAAATTAAAAACCCAGCATGAGTTCTGCACTCCTGCTTCCTCACGTGCCTCCATCACAGGTCTCTAGTTGTTGAGTTTTACTAGCCAACTTGGCATTTCACAGAAAGTGTGTGGGAAACTTGAGAAAATCACATTCTACTGCTCTGTGTCTAGCATCATCATGACAAAAACAGGAGGGCAGTTGCTTCTATATGAAATCACATTTATCTCTTGCAAACAGAATCTACATGTAAGCTAATTCAGCACTTCAGCTTAGTGAACCAAGATATGTAGACCACCGTGTCACTCGCATATCACCATCTCTTATTCTTTCACTAAGTATAGCACCTAAACTTGGAAGGCCCCAATATCTGCAATCTTCAATTTCATCTGAAATGAGCTATGGTTATGAGATTTCAGGCAAGCCAAGACCTTCGAGTAGCTTCATTCAAATCATGTTTTGAAATCCTGACTGATTTCCTTTCAAAATAAAGAAAACATGCCAGCACTTTCAACCATGCTACTAGATCCAGGGTGGATAAAAATGAATGATTTTTTAAAAAAATCAAATTGATCTAAATCATGATTTAAATAAAAAACTGCTTTTTTAATTTAAATTGTCAAAAAATCCATTTTTAAAAATTTAAATTATGATATACAGTGGACCCTCTACTTACGGAATTAATCCGTATTGGAACTGTGGCTGCAAGTCGAAAAGTCTGTAGGTCGAATCTCCATTGACCTACAATGCATTGAAAACCGATTAATCCCATAACTAGCAGTTTTTATTCTATTTTTGTTCCATTTTGGTTTTTTTCTGGTCTGTAAGTCGATTCTCTGGCTGCAAGTCGAATCTAAATTTTGCAGCCAGAGAAGTCTGTAACTCGAAAAGTCTGTAAGTCGAGCCGTCTGTAAGTCGAGGGTCCACTGTAAATCAATTTAAATCAAATCCACCCTGACTAAGGTAAAGATTCCCCTTGACATTTAGTCCAGTCATGTCCGACTCTAGGGCGCAGTGCTCATCCCCGTCCCCAAGCCATAGAGCCAGTGTTTGTCCAAATACAGTTTCTGTGGTCACGTGACCAACGCGACTAGACACAGAATGCCATTACTTTCCCATCGAGGTGGTACCTATTTATCTACTCGCATTTTTACATGCTTTCAAACCACTAGGTTGGCAGGAACTGGGACAAGCGACGGGAGCTCACTCCATCATGTGGATTCAATCTTACAACTGCTGGTCTTCTGACCTTGCAGCACAGAGGATTCCGCAGCGCCACCACATCTCTGACTAGACTTAAACAAATCAAATCACAATATAGATCAACACTCCCTCTAATTTTCCATAATGCTGCCTGGAGGCTCCCCTCCCCCAGCATGCAGGATTCCAGTAGTGACCAGAAGCAAATGGATGAAAACACCAGCTCAGCTGCATGTACCACAGAGGAAACATTGATAGAGATAAAGGGAAAAAAATTCCCCACCTACAATAAATGGTTACATTCAATTTTTTTTTTCCTAAGCATGAAGAGCACACAAGTTATGCACAATCCATGCAACTTTACTTTTATGAAAAACTACACTCCTCTCTTCTATAATTAAATGATTTTTCCAATTTAGATTGTAATCCTCTACAAATCTAACAAATAGAAACAAATGTAAACATTAACATAGCTATATGAATATTTGAAGATAATTTAGAAATACAGTACAAAAAAACCTCAAGATATTTTGCTCTTCCTGCTGCTAACCTTAAGGAAGATTTTGGCTTCTTTATACAATTATATGGTTAATTTTTTTCATACATCTTAGAAATACAATATTGATGTTATTCAGTTCTGTAGTCTAGCATTAATTCGCATGCACCATAAAAACTGCTACTCAGTTAATTCCTCTGGATTATTTTATGATGCAGTCAAGATTCCAGTTTTCTCTGAGTTAACAGTTAATGAGAAAGTTTTATGTATATCTCTTGTTTCTTATACTCAGTGAGAATGCCAAAAAGTACTGCAATGGTAAAAAGCAACAAATGTGTTGATACAACTTTTTGTCCCAGATGTTTTTTGTTTGCTTGCTAAGGTTTTAAACTGAACATGGCAAGTGGCTGACATGTAGGGCCATAGTTTATAACCTCAATTTTTTTACATTTTCAACAATAACTTTATTTACATTTCTACAGCATTGTATGCCTACCTTCCATGTGAATTCTGCAACAAAATGTGCTTCTGAGGAATTAAAATGTTGTACATGAGGGTTAATGTTCCATTTCCAAAATTTAGCCTTTAATTTTCAAAACAAAAATTTACATCTCATCTCTGGACATCACTTTTTGGGGGTTCCTGATTTTATAGCAATATCATTGAGACGAAGTACGTAAGTGCTAGGAAAGCATAATGAGTCATGGTTATAAAATTAGAAATCAATGTAGCAGAAGAAAATGTGATGAGGGAGTAAACCAAGCTCATCTTACCACGGACAATGATGATCCATTCTCCTAACACAGTGTCCACATCGGCTGCAGTGGTGGGAACGTTTTGGTCTCATCATATTACACTTATTACATAATTCCCAAAAGTCCCTTTCTAAAAAGAGAAAACAAATACAGGGGTAGTAAAGAATTGTCTTTTGGAATTGCCATTATATTTGTCAGGAATAAACAACAGACATCCTGGATTTACAGATACAGTACTGCTGTTAAGGATTTTAGAGGAAAGCTGTATTCCATCCAAAACAGTCAAAACACATTACATATTTCAAAAGATCATTGGATTAGTCCCAGAAGAAAGACAGTATGCATGCACAAAATGAGATTCACCTTTTACCTTGCCAGTTTACAGTGCAATAATAACTTGATAACTATGTGCCAGTTGTAGTGAATTTGGAATAGGCAAGCAAACTGCTGTAAATTGAGAAATCTCATTGACATTATCAGTTGCATACTGAGTTGCACCACTCGGCATGCAACACATAATGCCTATGGAGATTTCTTGTGTGTGTGTGTTTAGTCGTTTAGTCGTGTCCGACTCTTCGTGACCCCATGGACCAGAGCACGCCAGGCCCTCCTGTCTTCTACTGCCTCCCGGAGTTGTGTCAGGTTCATGTTGGTTGCTTCGCAGACACTGTCCAGCCATCTCATCCTCGGTCGTCCCCTTCTCCTCTTGCCATCACACTTTCCCAACATCAGGGTCTTTTCCAGGGAGTCTTTTCTTCTCATTAGATGGCCAAAGTACTGGAGCCTCAGCTTCAGGATCTGTCCTTCCAGTGAGCACTCAGGGTTGATTTCCTTTAGAACTGATAGGTTTGTTCTCCTTGCAGTCCAGGGGATTCTCAAGAGCCTCCTCCAGCACCACAATTCAAAGGCATCAATTCTTCGGCGGTCTGCTTTCTTTATGGTCCAGCTCTCACTTCCATACATCACGACAGGAAAAACCATAGCTTTGACTATTCGGACTTTTGTTGGCAAGGTGATGTCTCTGCTTTTCAAGATGCTGTCAAGATTTGTCATTGCTTTCCTCCCAAGAAGAAGGCGCCTTTTAATTTCAGGGCTGCTGTCTCCATCTGCAGTGATCATGGAGCCCAGGAAGATAAAATTTGACACTGCCTCCATATCTTCCCCTTCTATTTCCCAGGAGGTGATGGGACCAGTGGCCATGATCTTAGTTTTTTTGATGTTGAGTTTCAGACCGTTTTTTGCACTCTCCTCTTTCACTCTCATTACAAGGTTCTTTAATTCCTCCTCACTTTCTGCCATCAGAGTGGTATCATCTGCATATCGGAGGTTGTTGATATTTCTTCCGGCAATCTTAATTCCGGCTTGGGTTTCTTCCAGTCCAGCCTTCCGCATGATGTATTCTGCATATAAGTTAAATAAGCTGGGGGACAATATACAGCCTTGCCGTACTCCTTTCCCAATTTTGAACCACTCAGTTGTACCATGACCAGTTCTAACTGTTGCTTCCTGTCCCACATATAGGTTTCTCAGGAGACAGATAAAGTGGTCAGGCACTCCCACTTTCTTAACTTATGATAACCTATGTCTGAAAGTTAAGCCACTTGAGTAAGTGTGCCACAGGATGTCAATGAATGAATTTCAAATTAACCTTGATTTGCCTAACTCTCTGAACTGCACTTACAAATGCTTTAGGTAATATATTTAATTGTAACAATGTTAATCACAAAAAGGAATTCAATTCAAATATCTCCTTCCTCAGAAGAAGAGAATCTTGTATGCAACCCAAAGTACTGATAACTATTTTACATCAAAAGATGGCACAATTTGATTAATGTCTAAACATACCAAAGCAAATGACTACAGGAAATGTAATCATGTAAAATGACATTTACATAGTCAAATACCTATGACTACAAACAATTCTATGCAGAATTCAATTAATTATATAAAATTACAATCTATAACAACTAGTTCCTCATTGAATTTGTTCACATAGATCCACATTTAAGCCTTCTACTGAGAGCTGCCATGTTTCTCATCCTGTTGAAAAACGACATCATTTGGATGCAGGCAATATGGAAACCCAATATTCAAGATCATTAAACTAGTAATAATGCCAGATGGGAAAATGATTCCCAATCTGTTCCCATAAAGCCAATGTCACAAAGGTGTTACTCTTTAATAAGCAAGTTACCACTAACAGAAGGCAAATTTTCCAATGTGATTTAAGGCAGGCAACAAATGCATCTAACCATACCAACACTACAGAAGTAAATGGACTGAACCATCTCCAAAACAATACATAATTGAGATTAATATAATAAAACAAAATAACATCAAGGAGTTAAAGTCCTTTAGTTTTATTCTTTACTAAGTTTATGAAAAAAGACACCTAAAACTCTTAATTCAGCTGAAGCAAGAAAAAAATTAGGATGTACATACAACAGGAACCAGAAGTAGAAACTGGTACATTATAAAATTATTCAAAGCTAGATTTGCAGATTTCAATCTGTCAGGGTATAAAACCAATATCATTTTCAACCACTTAAAAAGTGTATGGGAAAAGAGGAAGACCAAATATGAGATGGATTGACTCCATCAAGGAAGCCACAGGCTTGACTTTATAAGAACTGGGCAAGGCTGTTGAGACCAGGACATTTTGGCAATTACTCAGAGTTGCCATAATACAGAGGCAACTTGATGGCACATAACAACAGCAGAGTGTACAGTGGTGCCTCACATTACGATCTTAATTCGTTCCAGCGAAATCGCTGTAGAACGTCGTAAAGCAAAAAATAAAAAAGCCATTGAAACGCATTAAAACCTGGTTAATGCGTTCCAATTGGCTAAGAACTCAACGTCCAGCGAAGATCCTCCATAGGGGCATCCATTTTCATGTGCCTGTGCAGCGAAAAATGGCTCCTAAACACAGTGGAGAGCCATTTTGAGCACCCGCAGCCATATTGAAAACCCGACAATCAGCTGTTTTGATCATTGGGAAGCGAAAATCAGTTCCCGAAACAGGGAACCGATCATCGCGCAGCAAAATTCCCCCATTCAAAACGTCGTTTCGCGATCACTTTTGTGATAGCAAAAACCTTGTCGTAATGCGGATTCGTCATTAAATGGAGCGCCCGTCTTGTGAGGCACCATTATACTGATGAAAGATTGCAAATAGTAACTAGTAAGTGGTTGCTTAACTGCAGAGTGGAAGGGAAATCACACAAGCTCCCTGCTCCCATTCTGACAGGTTCCCTGTCACCTGTTGGTTCTTACATGGTTGCAAATGCAGTCATACAACTAGTCATGCAACTAAGAGTCTGCCACCATTGGGGAGGGGGAGTTTACACAGTTTCACTTCTGCTCTGCATTTAGGAAACAAGATACTAGACAATGACTTCCTAAAATTTTATTATGGAGCAAAACATATGCTAGTAGCTGATGTGACTAATATACTTTTTCATCTTGACCTCTACAATGGCCTAACACCAATACCTGCCCAGGCAACATAGAAGAAGCCCCTGAAGAATGTGAGGATTCTTAACACCTTCAGGTGCTATCTGGGTAACTCTGTCATCTGACCATACTATTCTAGAAACCCCACTGGATTGCTACTAACACAAATTAAGAATGGGAATCTGTATCACTCAAAGGCCCTTTCTACTTTCTGATTCTATTCATCTATAACATAGGTCGGGGAACCAGGGTAAATTACCCCAAATGGGGTAAAAGTGAAAATCCTGGGGGTAATGAGCAGGCTGCTACCCCCCAACCTCCCACCCATCCCCACCCTCTGGAGGTTGTTGATATTTTTTCTGGCAATCTTAATTGCGACTTGGGCTTCCTCTAGTCCAGCCTTTCACATGATGTATTCTGTGTGATGAGATGGGTTTTTGAGTTAAAATCTTTTAAAGGCATATGGGTTTTGTAATTAAGAAATGAGCCAGAGAGGTTCCATCTTGTTTCTTTGTATAAAGTATCTTTGCTATGCTGACAAGTTGTTTTCTAGGCGAGCCGAGAGAATGTTATTCTGAGAGCCTGAGAAAGGACTCTGTGTGATTAGATAGATGGGAATTGTTGTGACTCTTTGATAAACCACCGTAACCCAAATAACATCTGGTGCGTATGAGAAAGAAGTCATGTGGTGCAACAGGACTGTTTGCCTAGTAACGAACTCTGATTGGATGACATCGTGGGAAGGTGCATTAAGCCCTTGCCAGTTACTCTTGAAAAAGGAACTTTTTGCCAATGGACATTGTCTTTCCAAGACCGACCTTTCAGTCATTCGTGACCTACTCTTCAGCCATTTGGGACTCACCCTAATGTCTTTCGAGACGGACTGGTGGCCTACCTACAGGGACTGGTTCCTATGCTTTGCTGGATTACTTTTGGACTTATGGGATTTTTCCTAAGGACTGTGCATGGACTATTTTCTATGGACTGTTCTATGGAATATTCTTTATGGACTTCTTTTCTTGGAATACTCCATATGGACTATGCTCTTGTAATTTTGTAAGGACTATGGTGTATTTACTGGATTTTTCTTTTCTAAGGACTATGGGACATATAATGGATTTTTACTTTTGTTTAGGGATTTTTGTTCTGCAGGATCACTGAGGACTATAGCCTTTTTATAACCTACTTGGATTATTTTGTTTTTACTAATGATTTCCTAGACTGGAACTATTTTTATTCTTTTTAATGGCTTTTTGTGTTTTTGTAAGGTTTTTGAACTCTTTTATATTTTTCATGTTTTCTTTGCCTCACTACATCTGTGTAACTAAACAGCACAATGCTAGTTTATTTGTTTTGGTTTAATTTGGCTTTGATACCTAGTAACATGCTTATTCTTTAATAAAATAAAGATTATAAAACTCAATTGGTTTTCTGAACAGTACACTTGTCATAGGGTCATCTGAGAGTGCTGCCTCGGCCTAGCTTACTTAGAGTCCTGTCAGTGGTGCAAGTTAAGTCTAAGGACTACAAAGCCCACTTGACCTTTTCACAATAATATCTGAGAGTACCAGGGTGTTCTTATGTGGGCAGACCTGTGAGAAGGAGTGTTGTAGCATGGCTAGCTGAATTTGGACTCATTCAGCCCATTTTAGCATGTGCAAACTCCTGATTGCTCTCTGTCCAGGCTTACACGTGTGTTTTCGAACCCGTGTTTGCTGACATTCTGCATTTAAATTAAATAAGAAGGGGGACAATATACAGCCTTGTCGTACTCCTTTCCCAATTTTGAACCAATCAGTTGTTCCATATCCAGTTCTAACTGTTGCTTCATGTCCCACCTATAGGTTTCTCAGGAAATAGATAAAGTGGTCAGGCACTCCCATTTCTTTAAGAACTTGCCATAGTTTGCTGTGGTCCACACAGTCAAAGGCTTTTGCGTAGTCAATGAAGCAGAAGTAGCTGTTTTTCTGGAACTCTCTGGCTTTCTCCATAATCAGCACATGTTAGCAATTTGGTCTCTAGTTCCTCTGCCCCTTCGAAATCCAGCTTGTACTTCTGGGAGTTCTTGGTCCACGTACTGCTGAAGCCTGCCTTGTAGGATTTTGAGCATAACCTTGCTAGCATGTGAAATGATTGCAATTGTATGGTAGTTGGAGCATTCTTTGGCACTTCCCTTCTTTGGGATTGGTATGTAGACTGATCTTTTCCAATCCTCTGGCCACTGCTGATTTTTCCATTGATGATGATAAAAAAGCACACTGGTCCTTTGATATTGGGCTGTGGCACCAGGGTGGGTGACATGACCTTTAGCCTGGTTTGTTCCTTTTTGCACACCACACATAGAATGATTAAAGTGGTAGGGACCCTCCCCCCAATTCTGCGTTGCCTGTCTCTAGCAAGCATGTCATTGCTAGAACCACTCTGGCAGCCACCTCTGCGAGCTAGCAAAAATTTAATGCAAACTGCTAAGCACGTTGGACACCTTACTTCTCCCTATACCGCACCATGTCTGGAGTGCAATTTGTTCCAGCAAAAATAGTGCACATCTTTATCAAATTTGGTGCATCCTACAGCCTCTGTAGATTCAATAATATTTTTAATTCAAATAATGTATGATTTCCTTCCTTTCGAATCAAGGGGGTAATGTTGGCGTATATAAATTTTTTGTGGGGTAAAAGGTAAAAAAGTTCCCAGACCCCTGATCTATAACATAAACCCACACTCAATAATTCACATATCATATCCTCCTTCCTTTACTGTTCCTTCCTTCTGTGACTTTTATGAGGCATATCTTGATAAACTCTCTAAGCAGAGAGTTCCGCAGTTAAAAAAACTAAGTTTAGATATTAACAGCATCTTAATTGTTGATTCCAAAACATAACAACATATAAATGCAGGCGGGGGTGAAGTTTTCCTAATATATCTTTGACCCAGGCGGTATACTGCTTTTAAACTGGTTGCGTTTTTTTCTTTTTTCTTTTTAAAAGTTATTTTGTAAATAAACTAGCAACCAGCTATTTCAGGGAGCATGGCCATCATCAACATTTCTCCTAAACCCCAGTCCAGTAAAATTTCAGTATATTCACTGTTTTCTGGTCCATCATGGACTTCAAACTGTAATTCAAAGATGCCATATGTAAATTTTCTACTTACATTTTTACTTAAAACTTCTTGTCATAAAACCCTAAAGAGCCCGATTCTAGGTTACTGGAAAGACTGCCCCCTCCCATCTACATCTACTTTCATATTTCCCCCAGTGTCAGAGGCCCTGCTTTGTGTTTTGCTGCTACCTGAGCTTCAGGCAATGGAAACATGTGACTGAGCCTTCTCAGTTGTCCCACAAATCTCTTCAGAAAAGCCCACCTAGCAACAGTCTTCTCCCATTTCCTGGCAGACAGGCAAATGGTAGCTTTCCAGAAGGTCTTTTAGGGGTGCAGTGGTGTGGTGCTTGGGTACATTATTGAAGGACTTTGTTTTGTTATTGCTTTCTTACTTTGGGCTCAATCTTTCTATATTTTTAAGCTCAGTTTTGTATTTCTATTTTAAAATACAATTTTATGTTCTTAACTGTCACAGAGATCAAATATTTCAGCAGGAAGGCAAAAATACATTTTATTGTTGATGATATCAGTACGATTACTGCAGATGGAAAGAGACAATAAAGTGTGCAGTGCTTAGCATACTGAGGACACAGCTCTCTGAATCCCAGGGCAACCCCATCCAGGTTTTCTATGTATAAAGAGCCACATCCCCTTCTGGAATTTATATGTAAGAAGGAGCAGAATTACTGCCATCACTGTCCCCTTTGCTCAGTGCCAGAGGGCAGTCCAGAGGGATGGCACTGAAACTTGCAAGGAAAATCTACAAGGTTACCCAATTACACTTTATCAGTGTGCACAGTGCATCAGGGTGACAAAGGAACTTTCCATCATTAAATTCTGATTAAAAAATGATTCAAAAATTTAGAAACTGCAATTATACAAAGGCTGGGGCTACAAGGAGAGAGAAAGCAAAAAATAATAATTTCAGCCAAGGCTGTACCTGCAATTGGTATCTTTGGACTTTCAGGCAGCCTCCCTGGATCTGTTACCGAAGCTCTCAGAAGGGAGACAATGCAGAACAAGGCAAGCATATAGTAACCTGTAAAACAGATATTTCCATTAAGAAAACTGCAAGAATTGTATTAAGATTTTCTGAGACAACTAAGAAAACAAATTGCTTACACATCTCTGAAAAAAATACATCAGGATGTGCATACAACAGGAAACCGAAGTAGAAACTTGTACATTATGAAATTATTCAAAGCTAGATTTGCAGCCCCTTCATGGATTGCTGCCATGTCATGGCGAAGGGGCTTGAGTAACACAGAGAAGCTATGGGCTATGCCGTGCAGGGACACCCAAGATGGACAGGACATAGTGGAGAGTTCTGACTAAACGCGATCCACCTGGAGGAGGAATTGGCAAGCCATTCCAGTATCTTTGCCAAGAAACCCCCATGAACAGAAACAAAAGGCTAAAAGAGATGACGCTGGAAGATGGGCCCCTCAGGTCAGAAGGTGTCCAACATACTACAAAGGAAGAGCGGAGGACAAGTACAGTGGTGCCTCGCTTAGCAACGTTAATCGGTGCAGGAAAAAATGTTGCTAAGCGATTTCATCGCTAAGCGATTTTAAAAAGCCCATAGAAACACATTAAAAAGTGATTAATGCGTTCCTATGGGCTTAAAAGCTCACCTTAAGCGAAAATCCTCCATAGGGGCGGCCATTTTCGGTGCCTCTAAAGCCAGGAAACACAGTGGGTGGCCATTCTGTTTACCCGGCGCCCATTTTGAAACTACCGATCAGCTGTGCAAAAATGGGCACTTTGCGATGATCGCTTCCCCGTGATCATCGCAAAGTGAAAAAAACACATAGGGACCATCGCTAAGCGATCGCTTTTGCGATCGTAAAAACTCCGTCGCTAAGCGATTTCGTCGTTCAACAGAGCGATCGCTAAGCGAGGCACCACTGTACAAGTAGCTCCAGAGCTAATGAAGTGGTTGGGCCAAAGCCGAAAGGATGCTCAGCTGTGGACGTGCCCGGAAGTGAAAGGAAAGTCCGATGCTGCAAAGAAAAATACTGCATAGGAACCTGGAATGTAAGATCTATGAACCTTGGCAAGCTGGAGGTGTTCAAACAGGAGATGGCAAGCATAAACATTGACATCCTGGGAATCAGTGAACTAAAATGGACGGGAATGGGCAAATTCAATTCAGATGATTATCATATCTACTATTGTGGGCAAGAATCCCATAGAAGAAATGGAGCAGCCCTCACAGTCAATAAAAGAGTGGGAAAAGCTGTACTGGGATACAATTCAAAAATGATAGAATGATTTCAATACGAATCCAAGGCAGAATTTTCAACATCACAGTCATCCAAGTTTATGCACCAACCACCCATGCTGAAGAGGCTGAAATTGACTAATTCTATGAAGACTTACAACACCTTCTAGAACTGACACAAAACAAAGATGTTATTCTCATTATAGGGGATTGGAATGCTAAAGTAGGGAGTCAAGATATAAAAGGAACAAGAGGTAAGTTTGGCCTTGGAGTTCAAAACAAAGCAGGGCAAAGACTAATAGAGTTTTGTCAAGAGAACAAGCTGGTCATCACAAACACTCTTTTCCAACTACACAAGAGGCGACTCTACACATGAGCATCACCAAATGGGCAATTCCAAAATCAGATTGATTATATTCTCTGCCACCAAAGTTGGAGAAGCTCTATACAGTCAAAACAAGACCTGGAGCTGATTGTGGGTCCAATCATTAGCTTCTTATAGCAAAATTCAAGCTTAAACTGAAGAAAGTTGGAAAAACCACTGGGCTGGTCAGGTACAATCTAAACCAAATCCCTTTTGAATACACAGTGGAAGTGAAGAACAGATTTAAGGAACTCGATTTGGTGGACAGAGTGCCTGAAGAACTATGGATAGAGGCTCTAACATTGTACAGGAGGCAGCAATAAAAACCATCCCAAAGAAAAGGAAATTCAAGAAAGCAAAGTAGCTGTCCAATGAGGCCTTACAAATAGCAGAGAAGAGAAAGGAAACAAAATGCAAGGAAGATAGGGAAAGTTACAGAAAACTGAATGCAAACTTCCGAAGAGTAGGAAGGAGAGACAGAAGGGCCTTCTTAAATGAACAGTGCAAAGAAATAGAGGGAAAGAATAAAAAGGGAAAAATTAGAGATCTGTTCAAGAAAATTGGAGATATTAAAGGAACCTTTTGTGCAAAGATGGACATGATAAAGGACAAAAATTGTAGTGACCTAACAGAAGCAGAAGACATCAAGAGGAGGTGGCAAGAATACACAGAGGAATTATACCAGAAAGATCCGAATGTCCCAGACAACCCAGATAGGGTGGCTGCTGACCTTGAGCCAGACATCCTGGAGAGTACAGTAAAGTCAAGTGGGCCTTGTGATGACATAGGTCATAGAAGCTAGAATGTAATTTCTAAATGGGATTTGTAGTCATGGAATTAGTCAGAAGGAATCCATCTTAAGTCTGTGTCATTTTGCTAGAAGTCTCTAGATGCTGTTTTTCTTCATAGAAGGCAGTGTTCTTATCTCCTAACCAGGAGGCAGAGGGCCTACCGAAGTCTAAACATTCCAGCAGAGAAACGAAAACAGCACCTGTGGTTCCATGAGAAAGAAGGGCGGAGAGAGACAACTTTTTCTTCTCCCTGATTGGCTGTCGACGGGGGAGAAGAAGGGGGGTTTTCCAGCATGAGAGAGAAATGGAGGATTGCTGACAGAGAGAAGAGACTTTTCGCCTCATGGATTTCTAAGGAGACTTTTCGCCTCATGGATTTCTAAGGAGACTTTTGCCTCATGGATTTCTAAGGAGACTTTTCGCCTCATGGATTTCTAAGGAGACTTTTGCCTCATGGATTTCTAAGGAGATTTTTGCCTCATGGATTATTGGAGAGATTTTTTCCGTATGGATTTCTAGAGGGACTTGTATGGTTTGTATGGACTATGGATTTTTAGATGGACTTGGGAGTTCCTGAAATTCATTAGGATGTAGTTCTTAAAAGTAGTTTAGAGGGGAGGCAATGGCTTTCCTAATTTTTCTTAGATAGTGATTTTATTGTTTTTATTTTTCTAGCTGGAGTTTGCTGGATTTGTAACTGTTTAGTTATGGAAATGTTTCTGATTGCTTTGCTTTTGCATAAACTGAATTCTTTTAAATCTTTATTTTTCTAATAAAACAATTATACCAAAGATCTTATGTTTGATCTCTTGAACAGACACAACCTGCTACCAATACTAAATTAGATTTCTTTTAGGCCACGGAACTAAACTACCTTGAGTCCAATATTTTCTTGAGTACTGAGAGATCTACCTGACTCTGAGACTCATGATTATATTTTGGTTTCTCAATGGTTTTTAACTGGGAATGGACTTGGGAAAGGAGTGTAGTGAGACTGCCTGGATGGGACAAGGACTCATCTCATCCCAAATAGGAGTATACTAACTCTGAAACCTCTCTATTCCGAGCTGTCTGATTCTTTTAGGAGAGCAGGCAAGCTTACAGGCCTTAGAAAGTATGGCTAACAACAAGGCCAGTGGAGGTGATTGCATTCCATTCAAACTATTTAAAATAGTAAAAGATTACGCTGTTAAGGTGCTACACTCAATATGCCAGCAAGCTTGGAAAACCCAGCAGTGGCCAGAGGATTGGAATAGATCAGTCTACATACCAATCCCAAAGAACGGATGTGCCAAACAATGCTCCAACTATCGTACAATTGCATTTATTGCACACTCTAGCAAGGTTATGCTCAAAATCCTACAAAGTAGGCTTCAGCAGTATGTGGACCGAGAACTCCCAGAAGTACAAGCTGGATTTCGAAGGGGCAAAGGAACTAAAGACCAAATTGCTAACATGTGCTGAATTATGGAGAAAACCAGAGAGTTCCAGAAAAACCTCTACCTCTGCTTCATTGACTACGCAACAGCCTTTGACTTTGTCGACCACAGCAAAACATGGCAAGTTCTTAAAGAAATGGGAGTGCCTGACCACCTTATCTATCTCCTGAGTAATCTATATGTGGGACAGGAACCAACAGTTAGAACTGGATATGGAACAACTGATTGGTACAAAATTGGGAAAGGAGGATGACAAGGCTGTATATTGTCTCCCTGCTTATTATATGTAGAATACATCATGCAAAAGGCAGGACTGGATGAATCCCAAACCGGAATTAAGATTACCGGAAGAAATATCAACAACCTCCAATATGCAGATGATACCATTCTGATGGCAGAAAGTGAGGAGGAAATAAAGAACCTCTTAATGAGGGTGAAAGAGGAGAGCGCAAAAAATGGTCTGAAGCTCAACATTAAAAAAAAAACAAGATCATGGCCACTGGTCCCATCACCTCCTGGCAAATAGAAGCAGAAGATATGGAGGCAGTGACAGATTTTACTTTCTTGGGCTCCATGATCCCTGCAGATGGTAACAGCAGCCACGAAATTAAGACGCCTGCTTCTTGGGAGGAAAGCAATGACAAGCCAAGACAGCATCTTAAAAGGCAGAGTCATCACCTTGCCGACAAAGGTCCACATAGTCAAAGCTATGGTTTTTCCAATAGCAATGTATGGAAGTGAGAGCTGGACCATAAAGAAAGCTGAACGCCGAAGAATTGATATTTTTGAATTGTGGTCCTGGAAGACATTCTTGTGAGTCCCCTGGACTGCAAAGAGAACAAACCTATCAATTCTGAAGGAAATCAACCCTGAGTGCTCACCGGAAGGACAGATCCTGAAGCTGAGGCTCCAATACTTTGGCCATCTCATGAGAAGAGAAGACTCCCTGGAAAAGCCCTGATGTTGGGAAAGTGTGAACGCAAGAGGAGAAAGGGACAGCAGAGGATGAGATGGTTGGACAGTGTAATCGAAGCTACTAACATGAATTTGTCCAAACTCCGGGAGGCAGTGGAAGACAGGAGGGCCCGGCATGCTCTCATCTATGGGGCCACGAAAAGTCAGACACAACCTCACGACTAAACAACAGTACATTTAAAGATCTCGATCTGTCAGGGTACAAAATCACAATTGTTTTTAACCACTTAAAAGTATACAGGAAAAGAAGAAGACCAAATATGATATGGATTGACTCCATCAAGGAAGCCACAGGCTTGACTTTATAAGAATTGGGCAAGGCTGTTGAGGCCAAGACATTTTGGCAATTGCTTATTCATCAAGTTGCCATAATACAGAGGCAACGTGATAGCACATAACAACAACAAAGTGTACTGATGAAAGATTGCAAATAGTAACTAGTAAGTGGTTGCTTAACTGCAGAGTGGAAGGGAAATCACACAAGCTCCCTGCTCCCATTCTGACAGGTTCCCTATCACCTGTTGGTTCTTACATGGTTGCAAATGCAGTCATACAACTAGTCATGCAGCTAAGAGTCTGCCACCGTTGGGGAGGGGGAGCTTACACAGTTTCACTTCTGCTCTGCATTTAGGAAACAGAATACTAGACAATGAATTCCTAAAAGTTTATTATGGAGCAACAAATATGCTAGTAGCTGATGTGACTAATACACTTTTTCATCTTGACCTCTACAACGTCCTAACACCAACAGTTGCCCGGGCAACCTAGAAGAAACCTCCCTAAAGAATGTGAGGATTATTAACTCCTTTATACTTGGAAAGGAAAGTGCAAAATAATACCTTGGGTTCCCAGATATTCTTGGCCAAAAACTCCCAGATGCCTTCACCTCCTCTGGCCACAATTTCTGGGAATTGCAGTCCAAGAACATTTGGAGAGCCGAAGTTGGGTACCACTAGTACAAGCTATGAGGGTCATACACAGTGAAACTGGTCAAGTGGCTCTGATGAATTGTGGGAAATGGGCAAAAGATTGCAAAATAGGATCTTTTGACTCTCTGTCAAACACATCTCAAATTGGTTGTAGACGGAAAGCTCACAATGGACATTGGAACACACTTCTTCACCTACTACACTTTCACCTATTTATAACCCCTGGTGCCACCCATATTGAAAATACTGCTGAGGGAGAGTGTCTGCAAGATACACAGCTATTGGAAAAGTGCTATGGAAATATCAGGCCCCTTCAAATTACCTTACCTGAACAGTTTTATAAATACCAGAGTCAGTATTTCATCCATAGCCACTCAATCAATGTCCATCATGTGAGCAATTTGTTCTTGAAGAGTTTTTGCTTGAATAAGGGCAATACTTCTACTAGCAAGAGAATCTGTATTCCTGCCATAGTAGGGTGTTGTGCCCTGTTGGTACCACACAGAATTCTATCCCTAGGCTATGTTTATAAACCTTGAAAATAAATATGGGTCACATTCAGCAGGGTTTGCTTGACGGAACTATGTGGGGTAGCAATTTTCTCCAATTCCTATTTCACCCCTAAATAGTTCTCTAGAAGAGTATGAAAGGCAATTCCGGGTGTTACAAGAGAAATCAGAGAACATAAGTAGCCTGCATCTACTCAGAAGCTTCACTGGACCTTGTTTTCCTATGCGAACAGAGCAGCCCTTCTGTCTATGGATGGGCAAGACTAGTACCAATTGATTTTAGATCACACACCCCCAAAGCACTTGGGAGCTTTAGTTGATTCAACATCAACTTTCTTTAAGAAAAACAAACCTCTTCCAACACAGCAGTTATCAAAGAGATAAGTGTGTTTACCTGTTTCAGCAGCTGAAACAATGAGGAAACAAAAAAGTCTCTGAATGAGTGGGTTATAAAACACAGCATCTCAGAGCAAAATAAATCTGTTCCTTTTAAATACTGGGGGAGAGGGTTGTTTGGTTTTTGTTACACACAACTCTTTTCAGAATCCTAAAGAACTCACAGCATAGCCATATGCAATATTTGCATCTGCTCAACTGTTTGATATATAGTCAAAAGTCAAGCAAATAACCATTAGATACAATAGGTTCACCATATACATGGAATCAGTACCAGGAGTTTCAGTTATCTGCTGCTTGAAAATATTAAATTAAAATAACAATAAATACATGTTTCCAAGGTGTTATTACCAGAACTGGTGACTACAGGGAACCAGAGACTATGTTATATATAGGGTTTGCATATCCAAGTTTTCAGTATCTGTGGGGGGGGGGGAGGGGCTTGCAGATACTGCGGTCCTACTGTATCTTTAAGGGACAGCCCTAAGCCTCAACCTAGATGTAATGAAGAAAAAAGTGATTAAAATGACTTACACAGAACTGGAACCACTGATATATGTCCTTCTTCATAATGTGGAAAGAGGATGACTTTTGGAATGAATACAGTGTTGAAAAGCCATACAAAGATAATCAGGCCCATACAGAACCAGCCTTGAGGGTCAACAACAAAGTGAATCCGTAGTCCCATGGTACATAATCGGAAGACTGTTTGCCCCCAAAAGAAAGGAGAAAATGAGCCTAAAGGAGAAAAGGATTGGAATTAGAATCAGTTTAGAATTATTATGAATGCTTACAAGCTAGATTAATAAAATGTTAGTTCTTGGCATGTTGCATGTGAAAGAGAATCAAATATGATTACATTAATCTTTGCCTTTTACATAATAATATCACACTTTATATCATGAGCTCATATTTTTGGAAAAAGCCTTCAGAACCAGCTTTTGAAGTCACCAGGAACAGCTTCCCTCTACAAAGAGGCACTCATTACCTCCAGGACCCAGCTGAACAATTACCTTCTGCAAAACGGAATTAGCCATGAGGTACAAGAGAGCTGGACTATAAAGAAAGCTGACTGCTGAAGAATTGATGCTTTTTAATTGTGGTACTGGAGGAGGCTCTTGAGAGTCCCCTGGACTGCAAGGAGAACAAACCTATCTATTTTGCAGGAAATCAACCCTGAGTGCTCACCGGAAGGACAGATCCTGAAGCTGAGGCTCCAATACTTTGGCCATCTTATGAGAAGACTCCCTGGAAAAGACCCTGATGTTAGGAAAGTGTGGAAGCAGGAGGAGAAGGGGCTAACAGAGGATGAGATGGTTGGACAGTGCCATTGAAGCTACCAACATGAATTTGACCCAACTGCGGGAGGCAGTGGAAGACAGAAGGGCCCGGCGTGCTGTGGTCCGTGGGATCACGAAGAATCGGACACGACTTAATGACTAAACAACAACACAAGAGTCAAAGAAGTATGTAATAGGCTGCACTGCTACATCTTTCGAAGCACCTCCTCCATATCTGCAGGCTATAAAAATAGAAAGTGAACCCACAAATTCAACCCATTGTACTTTGGATCAGAGCTTAGACAAGTTTCTTGTCGTGCTACCTGGAGAATTTTAGGAGTTACAGTCCAAATATTTAACTTTTCAAAGCTCTGCTCCAGATAGATCCCTTGACTGAAATGTTGAATTCCTGATGCTAAAATTTAGACAAATTTCAGAAATTCTACTATCAAGCTGTTTCATAAATAAATCACAGTATGCTTCCAAGGATTCTATCCCATTCTGCAATACTTCAACTTGAAGCAAGTTCCAAAATACTTGGAAATGCTCAACTGAATAAAGTTTTGAGAAAATAATGGTGCCAGAGAATTGCTCCTAGCCTGTCAGGTACTAGGCCTCATAATAAGCTATGAATATGATTCAGCTCATATACATTTTACTCCATTCTTGTTGCATTACGAAAGAGCCAAATGTTTAGGAGCAATTGTGATATTTAAAAAACAACTTGAGCAGTTCCAACAGACCAGATTTCCCGAGCAGCTCCTCCCATGACAACTGGAAACTCTGCAAAGGCCCTCAGATTCCAACAGTTTTAGGTCCATTATGTCATAGGAAATTACCACTGACAATCAAAACCTCTCCAGAAAGTGATCTAATGATGAAAATAGTACCAAAAAAAAAAAAAAAAACCTCTACATCAGAAAATTATATTGTGGGTCAAGCAGTAAATGTTTATAAACAGATTGAAAATGCATCTACACAGGATGCTCTAAAACAGAAACAACAAAGCAGAACATTTCTATCTTCCATCCCATTTCTAGTGGCCAAAACCTCCTACATCTAAATCCTGCATAGCATGTATATCCAATTAAAGATTTAAGTAATCTCATCTAAAGCACGATACATACTTCCACACCTCCCTGGGTGACAAACTGCATTTCTCCACCTACACCAACATTCTGTCACTGAACGCCACCTAAATTCTTTTCTTCTTCAAGTCTAAAAATTGCCCAGTATCTACCTTTAACTCTTTAATTTCTACAAATAGCTCTTTTATTTCTACGCACTCCACCAAACACAATATGCTGAAACTAAGGAGAGAGCAAATTGTCCAATATTCTTTGCTAAGATTCCCAAAGATACAGAAAAGTGCAATACAACTGGAATCTTAGTTTTAGCAGACAGTTAATGTCTTATAATATCTAATCAATCAGATAACTAATGAACATCTTATTTCCTCCATAGTTGTATCCTTCATGTCAACACTGGCAAGTTGGAAATGTTAGTTAAGTTGCTAATGCCGGATCAGTAGCAATAGTATCACGATAGTCCTGTGCAAGTTCCCATAATCAGTAGTAGATCAACTGTGTTCTTTACTGCTTTTCCTGTACTTTTGCCTTTACTCTTTAGAAAGCACAGGATACCCACTAGACACACCACCACAAGCCAGCTTATCCTATCCGGCTGGGATCCTTATATAGTCCAAAATATAAAAAAACGTTAAAAGCAAAAAGTGATGGTTGAAGCTACACTCAAAAAGCAAGCAAAATCAGGCCAGAGATTAATCCCCCTCAGTCAAAATATGGACACATTGAGGTATTTATTGTACAGTGGTGCCTCGCTTGATGAGGATAATTCGTTCTGTTCAAATTGCTGTTAAGCAAAATCCTCGTCAAGCGAAACGAAAAAGCCCATTAAAATGTATTGAAAACCGGTTCAATGCATTCCAATGGGCGAAATACCTCAGCGTCCAGCAAAGATCCTCCAGAGGGCGGCCATTTTCCGGTGCCTGTAATGCGAGGAATCCGTCCTAAAGCACAGCGGGAAACCATTTTGCACATTTTGAAACATGACGATCAGCTGTTTTTGATAGTCATTAAGCAAAAAATCGGTTCCCGAAGCAGGGAACCGATCGTCGTAAAACGGAAAAACCCCATTGAATCATCGTTTAGCGATCACAAAAAACTAATCGTCAAGCTATTTCCTCATCTAATGAGGTAATCGTCAAGCGATGCACCACTGTAGCTTGCTTTCAACCCCAAGTAAACATTTGTACATAATATGTCACTTATTTGTTGAAGAACTGAAATGAAATACAAGCTTCAATAGTCAGGATATATAATTAAAAGATTTGCAGCAGAATCCCATCCAGGATTACATAATCTTAATAGTACAGTCCCACTGATGAATATTTGGGAAAGGGAAGCTGCAATCTGTTTAATGGGTTTGGCTCTTAGTAAGCAGCATCCACACACACACAAACACACACTTTCACACAGGTGAGCAAAGAAACCCTCTCGAGTTTAAAAACAAAATCCTCAAAGAATTGTTTTAGTCTAGAAATGACATATTTTGGCCAAAAATGACCCTTGTAGCAGTAGTGCCCCACTCCCTCACCCCAGGTTGCTCACACTTTAAAATAACTTTAAAAGTGAACTGGAAGTTCCTATCCAGACATTGCCTGTTTTTTCCTTTTCTTTTCGAAATGGCTGGTTTTGACCATTTCCAAGTCTTATATGATCCACTGGGCAAGATGGGAGCTTGAATTTGGCTCTAAGCTATCAGATCTTCCCCATCCTGTCTTTAGACAAATAAACAGTGGAACTCACCTCTCATGTTTACTTGGCATGGAAGTTAAGGAACAAAATGGATATGTCAATGTGCTCATGTTCTAAATAACAAGGGTTCATTAGTAGCCTGAATTTTGTTGTTTCTTTTCAATAACAACTTTTTCCTTTAAAGCAATTTTGTAATTCTATTTGTTTATTTGTTTGATTTTATTTGTTTTGTTTTGGGGAATTTTTCTGCTCTTTGAAACACATATACATCAGTGTCATGAAAAAAAGGCTGCCTTTGCTGAACAACCTATAGTATGAGAACAAAATTTAAAAGCCACTGTATAAATAACAATGCAAATATTCAACACCAACCCACTATGAAAAGTAGACCAATGTTTCCAAACCTGTTCTCTCTGAATGTATATGGAAATGACACCCACACAGAAATGAGGAGTCACTACCTAAGCATCTCTCTTAAATGAAGGAGAGTTACTGTGGTGCAATCAATAGAATGTCAAGACTACCACTCTGGAAAATTAGATTTATCCCTGATTGGTCATGGAAACTCAATGGAGAGGGTAACAGTAAACCATTCCTTGAGCATCTCAAATATATAAAATACCTTATTAAGACTGCCAAAAACTGGAAGCAACATGATGGCACACATGAACTACAAAGAAACAGGTCCTGCATACTATTGTTGGTGTGCTACTTAAATTTTCCTTGGAGAAATAAATTCTAGGATTGCATATGTTCTACCAAAAGCCAGTCTTATCTAAGTGGAGGGAAGGAAAATCAAAATTTTCACTTCGTAATCACCAGTATCCATTGCTCATTGTAGTAGACCTCAACCTTTTACAGTACAAGGTTGAAAGACTGAAAGAATTGGGCATGTTCAGCCTTGAAAAAAGAAGACAGAGGGGTGATAACACTTTTCAAATACCTGAAAGGCTGTCAAACAGAGGAGGGGCAGGATCCTGTCTTGATCATCCCAGAGTGCAGGACATGCAACAATGGGCTCAAGTTACAGGAAGCCAGATTTCGGTTGAATATCAGGAAAAACTTCCTGTTAGAGCAGTACAACATTGGAACCAGTTACCTCGAGAGGTGGTGAGTGCTCTAACACTGGAGGCATTCAAGAGAAACTTTGACAACCACCTGGCAGATATGCTTTGATTGTACTGTATTCCTGCATCAAGCAGAGAGTTGGACTTGATGGCCTTGTAGGACCGTTCCAACTTCACTATTCTATGATTCCGTAAACCTGAGTGTGACGTACAGAGAGAGTGTGTGCCGTCCTCAACAGAGAAAAGACAGGAAGAGACATCCGGATGTGTAGAGGGAGAACTCATAAGGATAGAGGAAGATGAAGTGAAGGGTGAGACGGTTATAGAGATATGTCTGGCAGAAGATAAGGAGGGAAACAAAGGGGAGGACAAGATCTGATACTATGAGAGGAGGTTATAAAAGAGGATGAAGAAGTGCGGGAATTTAGAGTGGAAGTAGACATGAAAGAGAGAAGCAGGAGAGACAGCACAGTACAGACAAATAGTGTGGACGAGCAGGCTAATAAGGTTTGTGACCTGTTGAAAGAATTTCCAAACATTAAAACAGGAGGAGGGTTACTTCCTGACCCCTCCTCCCCTAGGGGTGAGAGGAAGGTGGTAAACCCCTTAGAATGGACGGTCGTGGTCTACCCCCGCAACCAAGGTGAAGGGAGGAAGGTGATCCGACCCAGTCCCATCTGCAACACACCACCCCTGGAGGGGGATTGGGCGAGACACCCGTGTTGTGGAACAGTGTGTACCGTGAGGAATACCCCGATGCAGCTGATGACCAACCGTGAATGCTCTGGTCCAGCCCCGATGTGAGAGATGGACTGTGTACCCCTGAATCAAAGATGTTGAGTTATGGAATAATTCTAGAGTTAAGCAGTTTTGACCCATTTGCTCTTGTTAGTAAAGAAGCAGAAGAGAATAAAGTTAAAGTTGTTGAACAGTTCAAATCGCCTCCTTATCTTATTCCTGCCAAAATGAAGGAGCCGTCACCAGTTCAAGAAGAACCCAATCACACTGAGCCAATTAGCCTCCAAATGGAAGCAGGAGTCATCCCACCAGTAATTCACAGATAAAAGAAGTCATAGAACAAGCTGCCACAGGGATTCAGAAAAAAGCAAAGGTTATAGAGGCTAGGCCTACATCCTATGCAGAGGCCTATCCTCTGTGGGGTAGGGGAAACTCTTTGATTTCAAACTATGCTCTGCACGAAATCTGGATAAAAATAACTTTTTCAAAGTACTGATCACCATCCACCCTTTGGTGTGTGAGGATTTTTTTATAGTGGCGCTAACACAAAGCATTTTCCCCAAAGCTCCTCATCCATATCTTTGTAAATAACCTAATTCATACATGAACCTCAAACAAAACATTTGTGTAAGCCAGTGTCTTTTCTTACTAGAAACAAATACTGCAGGTTCCAACCACCCAGCTTCAAAACTGAATGAATTTATACTCCCATAGCCACCAAAAACTAATCCCATCTGATCTACTACATACATTTATGAATATTCTACAAAAAAATCTACTAAAACAGTAATTCAGAAACCACCAAGATAAACAAATACACTACTATTAAAGATACATTAACATTAATCATTATCATTATACACTGCTCAATCAATTTTGACTTGTGATGCCTCTCTCAGAGGTTTTATTGAATTGGTATAGCTCCTTGAGTTTAAATTCCCAGCTGTAAAATTCAAATCACCACTATGCCTTTCAAAAGGTAGGCCAGCCAAGATCAGGTGGACTTTATCTGGCTGATGGAGTAATGTTCTCTGCCACCTGTGCAGGTAAATTTGAACATAAGAAAAACCTAGAAATACTTCATGAAGTACATGCAGGAGAACCAAATTAAGAGAACAATTAAGAAAACAATGTACATTCCCAAAACGTGAAGTACTCTTACGTTGTAATTACAGATTCACTCATTCATTTATTCAGATTGTTGTTTATTTTTATAATTCTTTTTCCAGCAACTATTCTCTATCCACTAAACAAGTGCTTCAGAAAGAAAAACAATGGGAACAGACTATACAGTAACTCTATGCAGATGAAGGAATATCACGCTACCTCTGCTCTTTCTTCACACAAGCTGTGCCCTCAAGGAATGCACCTTTTAAAATGAGACAGCCTTCCCAATTGGTGGAAGTTCTCCTTACTATTCAGAAGAAACTGTGCTGGCTCTAAGACAAATGCCAATATCTGTGATGTGATGATATCATTATTAGGCATAAAACTCTCTGTGCCAACTTTCAAGATCTGAAACAAAACCTTCATTGGGCATGTTACAAAAAAACTGGGATAGGAAGGCTTGAATGTAATGGGGTACGAAATGCAGACATTCCATGGTTTTCAGCTGCACAAACAACTTCCCCTCCTTTCAGCACCAGCTAGGCCTCATGTTGAGTACTGTGTCCAGTTCTGGACCCCACACTTTTAAGAACTGGAACAGGTTCAGAAGAGGGCAACAAGGATGATCAGAGGACTGGAAACCAAGCCTTATGAAGAATGACTGTAAGACCTGGGCATGTTTAGCCTTGAGACGAGGAGACTCTTGGAAGACATGATAGCACTCTTCAAATACTAGAAACAGTTCTGTACAGAGGGGGAAAAGAGCCTGTTCTTAATCATTCCAGAGTACAGCATGCATAAAAATAGGCTCAAGTTACAAGAAGTCAAATTTCGTTTGAATATCAGGAAAAATTTCTTAAGTGTTAGAATAGTACAATGCAACCAAGTACCTCAGAGAGTGCTGAGCGCTCCAAAACTGGAGACATTCATTAGGAAGTCTTTGAGATATACTTTAACTGGGATTCCTGCATCGAGCAGGGGTTGGACTCAATAGCTTTATAGGCCTCTTCCAAAACTTCCATCATTATTCCATGATTCTTCAGAATCATAGAATAATAAAGACAGAGGATGCTCTCTCTCATTCAGAAAATCACCTTCCACGTTTAGAGAACTATGGGACTGGCCACAGAAAGCTGTGTAGCAATTCCTATTTACTTCACTGCTCAAAGTATAGAAGAAAGACCAAGTATTATTCCGCTTCCTGAATCACCACACCTGGCATCATATTTGGCTGTGGTCATGCACCTCAATGGGCCCTCCACTGCCTCCCCTACCTGTCATCTCCGTCACCAGCCCTTGAATCTCTTCGAATCAGTTCACAATTCCTGCCACTACTTACTATCCATTCCTTACATTTGGCATCTGGCTAATAAATCTGTCTCCCCCCCCCCCCCCCACAACAAGGCCAACACTAAGTTGACAAGATTCCTGCCTCCCAGGAAAGGGAGGAAGGTGCTCACTCAGCCTCAGGGGTGCTAAGTCCACCTCAGCAGCCCAACGGGCGTGATTCTCACCCACCTCCCTTTCCTGCAGAATAATGTGGCAGGATGGGCCTTCCACGTCCAAGCCGTCCCGAGCTCTTCAGCCATGGAGGAGCCAAGCAAGCAAAGGCAAACGCCCTGTGACCGCCCAGGGGGAAGCCTGGCCTCCACAGCTGAGACCTCGGAGGCAACCTGGCCGAACCGCAGCCCCGGTTGCCACAACCTTCAAACTCCACACTCGGGCTGGAGGAACTGGGCAGGCTGGGCATGTTTTTCCATCTCCCATGTAGGAGTGGATCAGCTCTGCTGATGAGTGAGGGAAAGCCCCCGAGTTTCCTCTTCACCTCTGAAAATCCCAGCAACTGTGCAGAGATCGTAGGACTCTTCCCCCTCCGCTCCAAGACCTGGAACAGTTTTGCCCTTGCCCTGCTGGTCCCTTCGAGGGCGGGGGAGGAAACTCTGGGCTTGCACTGATGGCTCAGAGGAACTCCTCAAGAAGACTCCCAAGATGAACAAACGGCTTTTCCCCAAAGTGGAAGGGAGAGACGGCAGGAAAGGGCAAACCCACCCAATTCCCTCCTTCCTCCCACCACTTTCCACCGCTACCCCATCCACCCTCATCAGTCAGTCCTCCCTCTCGCCATTGCCCACAGGCACAAGAGAGCGGGGGGGGGAGAGAGAAACCAGGCGCGTCCCAGCAAAGAGAGCCGCCTCCCGGCGCCCGGCGTCACTCCCGCCTCAGTCACTCACCGGTGGGAGGCCCCGCCGACCCTCATGGAGCTGCCCGCAGCTAGGCGCCGCTCTGACTTCCGCAGTTGCTTCTGCGCACGCGCGTCACGAAAGCCGGGCCTTGCTCTGGAGGCGTAGAGTGGGGGGGTAAAGCTGGCCATGGGGCGGGCGCACCCTGGCGCCGGGAGGGTTAGAGACAAGCTGTCGTGCTTCCCGCCCGTCCCCTCCTTCGCTAGAAAAGCCCCGAGCTTTTTTTTTCCTGGTAGTTCTGTCAGGCGCCTTAGCAACGGGAGCCGTTACGGCGCGGGGGACACAGGGCACCCTCCTTTGCCTGCTGAAAATGCCTGGGCGAGAGCGCGCTGTGGAAAGAGAGCAGTTCTGTGCTTCCGTTACTCTGTGAGGCGTAGCCAAGATCCAACCCTGTGCCTGCTTTCTTAAGAAGAAGCCCCATAGAGTTCCACAGAAAGGGTTACTTCCCAGAGAGAGAGAGAGAGAGAGAGAAGCTGTCTGTTGTCTGGGAGCTTCGGAGGCAAAGTGCTCAAGAATAGGCTTAAAGTGACCCCAGAAGTGAGACCACAGCCCACCTAGTCGCTACCCTCTGCATCGACAACACCCTCTTGGCCACAATGGATGTAGAAGCTATCATCCCACACAGGGTCCTTTTTAAGGAGAAAAATGAGAACATTAGTCCAAAAGTGATCGTTAGTGTCTTGACCAAAAAATGTATTTTAAAAAATAATAATGATCCATTTCTAAATAAATACTGTTATGGCTGTAGAGTTATATATTTGTATACAGTATTGAATATTACAGTGGAAAAGGTTCACATAACATCACATTAGACAAAATGTTACTTTGTATGTTGGCAGACATTAACCCAGAAAGGGAATTCTGGCTGTAATCCAATGCTTATCTATTGAACATACTTGGTCTTTTTGTTGTTAATTCATGTCCAACTCTCCATGACCCCACAGACCAGAGGAAGCCAGGCCCTCCTGTCTTCCACTGCCTCCCGGAGTTTGGTTAAAATACTTGGTCTTACCACTGTGTAAAGATAATTAGGGTCATGCTGTCAACAATATCAAATAATGCATCTGAAGCATGAAGTAAACATATTTTGATCATCTTTTTTGATTGCTGACTCCTGATAGAGCACAGCTGAGGAATAAAGCTGAGCAAGACCCAGGGACCTTGTGATGAGGGAGAGCTAACAGGAGTTCCAAAGGGGAGGCCCTTAATAACATTTTTGGAAACAGTTGAATGCTAGTAGACTTTCCCCGCTATGTTCAAGGTAACAAAATAAAGGGACAGGGTGCTCATAGACAAACAGACCAAAGCAAAAAGGTAACAGGGATTATGGAGGGAAGGAACACTTCGGTTATGGTGACCTGCAAATTTTGTGCAGACACATGAACCAGACACATTGGCAGATCTGACAACAACAACAGCAAAATCAACAACAATAAAAATAACACACACCCCTCAACTTATAGTCCAATAACATTACAAAACCAAGATCAAATATTTTCTCTTCTATTTTAGCACAAAGACTGAATAGTTTTATCATAAATTATATTTGCACCAATCAATATGGTTTCATACCAAGTAGGCAAAAGTCAGACGCGATTTGTAGGGTTTTAAACATCATAAATACAGCAAGTGAAAAAGTTGCAATATTTTTAGATGCTCTTAAAGCTTTTGATCACATTGAATGGTGATATTTATTTAATTAATTAGAGGGGATGAATATGAGAGGAGAATTTATCAAGGTGGTAAGAAATCTATAGGACGGGGTGATAATAAACAGACTAGAATCAGATAGATTTTAATTACCTAGAGGAACAAGACGGGGAGACTTTTTGTCTCCATTAATATTTGCTCTAGATATTGAACAACTGGCAGTAAAGAGTAGAGAAAATGATAACATTACTAGCATGACAACCAGCAACAGACGGCACAAAATTAATTTATATACTGTTCCAATAAGAAGGAAAAATGGGAGATGTCTAAAGATACCAGAATGGTTGACTAAAGAACTTTCAACTGAACTAATTGTTAAAAAAAAAACATGTACAAGAAATGGAAAAATGGGTAAGACACCAAAGAGAAATACAAGCAAATAGCCAGTATATGTACGGGGAAGGTAAGAAACGCAAAAGAGCAGAATGAATTCAGGCTTGCCAGACAGATTAAAAAGAATTAAAAGGGCTTTTTTTTAGTTATGGCCACAGCAAAAGGAAAAACAAGGAAATGATAGGGTCGCAGCGTGGAGAAGATGGCCAACTACAAACAGGACAGGGAAAAGGCAGAACTTCTCAACACCTTCTTTGCCTCAGTTTTCTCCAAAAAGGAAAACAATGCTCAACCTGAGGGGCAAAGAGCTGATGATGTAGTGGGGGAAATGCAGGACAGAATAGGTAGAGAAGTAGTACAGGAGTACCTGGCTACTCTAAATGAATTCAAGCCTCCAGGGCCAAACAAATTGCATCCAAGGAAATTGAAAGAACTGGCAGAAGTCATTTCAGAACCATTGGCAATAATATTGGAGAATTCTTAGAGAACAAGAGAATTCTCCACAGATGGGAGGAGGGCAAATGTTGTCCCTATCTTCAAAAAGGGAAAAAAAGAAGACCCAAATAATTATCAATCCCAAGCCAACTACACCAGAGCACAGAGTGCTGTCCTCTGAAGATGCTGGCCACAGAGACTGGCAAAACGTTAGGAAGGACAACCTTCAGAACCCGGCCAAGAGCCCAAAAAACCCACAACAACCAATTATCACCCAGTCAGCCTGACATCAATTCCTGGAAAAATTCTACAGCAGATGATTAAATAGACAGTTATTTCTTAGAAAGCAATGCTGTCATCACTAAAAGTCAACACAGATTTCTCAAAATCAAGTCATGCCAGACTAATCTTCTCTCTCTCTCTCTCTCTCTCTCTCTCTCTCTCTCTCTCTCTCTCTCTCTCTCTCTCTCTCTCTTGGATAGAGTTACAGGCCTGGTGGATGAAGGAAATGCTGTGGAACTAGCATATCTTGATTTCAGTAAGGCCTTTGACAGTTTCCCATGATATTCTTGCAAGGAAGCTAGTAAAATGTGGGCTAGACAGTGCTACTGTTTGGTGGATTTGTAATTAGTTTACTGACCGAACCCAAAGAACGCTCACCAATGTCTTCTCTTCATTGCGGAGAGAGGTAATTATTGGGGTGCCTCACGGTTCTGTTCTGGGCCCTGTGCTATTCAACATCTTTAGCAATGACTTGGATGAAGGAATAGAGAATATGCTGATTAAATTTGCAGATGATACCAAATTGGGAGGGGTTGCTAATTCCCCAGAGGAAAGGATTAACATTCAAATGACCTTGACAGATTAGTGTCCTGGGCCAAAACTTACAAAATGAATTTCAACAGGGAGAAATGTAAGGTCCTACACCTAGTTAGAAAAAAATGAACTGCACAGATATAGGATGGAAGACACCCGGCTAGACAACAGTACCTGTGAAAGGGATCTAGGAGTCTTGGCAGACCACAAACTGAACATGTGCCAGCAGTGTGGTGCGGCTGCCAAGAAAGCCAATGCAATTCTTGGTTGTATCAATAGGAGTAGTGTCTAGATCAAGGGAAGTGATAGTACCACTCTGTTCTCCTTTGGTCAGATCTCACCTGGAGTATTGTGTCCAGTTCTGGGCACCTCAATTCAAGAAGGATGTGGACAACCTGGAATGTGTCCAGAGGAGGGCAATGAAAATGGTCAAAGGTCTGGAAGCCATGTCTTATGAGAAGTGGCTTAGGGAACTGGGAATGTTTAGCCTTACAAAAAGAAGGTTAAGAGGGGACACAATAGCCTTGTTTAAATATTTGAAGGATGTCATGTCATGTCGAGGAAGGAACAGGTTTGTTTCCCATGGCTCCAGACACTAGGACAAGGAGCAATGACTACAGGAAAAGAGATTCCACCAGAATCTCAGGAAAAACTTTCTGACAGTCACAACTGGTCAGCAGTGGAATATGCTGCCTCGGAGTGTGGTGGAGTCTCCTTCATTGGAGTTTTTAAGAAGAGGCTGGATGGCCATCTGTCAGGAGTGCTTTGATGGAGTTCCTGCACGGCAGGAGTTGGACTTGATGGCCCCTGTGGTCTCTTCCAACTCTGTGATTCTATGATTCTATGCCGATGATATGCTTCCAATTTTGGAAAATCCATTGAGAAGCATAGAGGAGTTGAAATAAGTACTGGAAAGATTTAATCAGTACACAAGATTACAAATCTAAATTGTTATGTATAAACATTCCTATAGCAGAACAAAAGAAAATTAAGGTAACGTCAAATTTAGATTTGTGTTATTTTAGCTTTAGATATTTACTATATCGGCAACTTTAAAGAGAAAATAAAGAAATGGGAAAAACTAAGTTTATCTTTATTAGCCAGAATATTGACAGTAAAAGTCTATATTTCACCCTTTTTTGTTTCAAAATATACCCCTACAACCAGAAATGAAAAAGATAAAACTACAGCAAAAAATAAAAATTAAAAAAAATGAAAAAGTTTATTACAGGAAAAGGAAGAACAATAAAATGCATAAATTCTGTAAAATATCGACCGGAGGATTAGCGATACCGCAGTTAATAAAATGTCGTGAAGCTTTTCAAAATACCTAAAGCAATTAACTTTGTGAAGGAAAAAGAGACCCCTCAATGAGTTCAAATGGAAGTGGAAGGGAAAGCAAACCTAATTAAGCTACATTTATATACATCTAGGTTTGTTGAAAACTGGAATTCAGTTACAAAACCCTTTTATCACAGAAGTAATTAGAAGATGGAGAAGAAATATTAAATTTTTGCCCCTCAATATCCCCCTTATTCCCTTGTTTAGAACACCCACATTTCAAATCTAGGAATAAAAATCTTCAGTTTAAACTTTGGTAGGAAATAGTATTTTATAGAATAAATTATATTTTTGTACAAGTAAAACCAATTACAATTAGGCCGTTACAAGGAAAAAAAACAATTGGACTACCAGACCGCCTAGAGTGGTCTGGTAGTCCAGATAGGCGGGATACAAATCAAATAAATAATAATAAATAATAATAAAAAAATAGCAACTAACTGGTTTAAATTGATTCAAATAAGAAATGTCACAACTCAACTCTATTAGAAGTCAGGACCTAACAGACCATTAACAGAGCTAGAAAATTACTGTATGGCTAGGAATAATAAAAGGAAAAAAGGACTATGTTCATTAATTTTTAAAATATTGTGGACAAAGAATATGATAGCAGCACAGAATCAAGGTTAGCTCGGGAAACAAATTTAAACATCAACATGCCAGAAAATATTTGGGGAAAATATGGAATACTCACCCATACAAATTGGTATCAGCAAAATCTAAAGAAACTATGTTAAATGTAGTTCATAGGTGGCACTTGTGTCCCACTAAACTACATAGAATAAACGGAGAGATAACGAATTAAAATTTATTATTATTATTATTATTATTATTATTATTATTATTATTATTATTATTATTATTATTATTATTATTATCATCATCATCATCATCATCATCATCATCATCATCATCATCATCATCATCATCATCATCATCATCATATTACCAGAGAAAATGAAAATTTATCAAAGAAAGAAATAGTGGCAACTCTTATAGGGGCAGGACACAACACAAATTGCCTGATGCTAGAAAGATGCTCAGGACCTTTCTTTGCAAAGATATATGAATAAAAGATGGGCAGTGGTGCTGATGGAGCAGCTGAATAATTGAATCAGATTATACAGAGGGGAGATTTTAAAAGATAACTTAATGGAGATACTGTACAGCACCCCCTGCTGAAATCCGACATGGAGTCAAGAAGTAAATTAAACCAAGTGGATAATGGGTTGGACCGCTGGTTATTCTAAACAGCATTAGCTAGACATAAAAATGCAATAATGAGCCAAGGAAGGGACTATGCAAAAAGATAAAGAGATAATGTAAACAGTGTGTATATATATTGAGATATAAGGGTTTATGAACAAGACAGTTATTGTTATTGTAACACAATTATATTGTTTTTATGCTATTTTGAATGGATTTATAAAAAAAATAAGAAAGCATATCCCTTTCTTCCTGTATGGGAACAAACAACATAGTCAAGAGCAACTTTGTGAAGAGTTCACATCAGAATTTGAAGCTCTGGGAAGAAAAATGAAGGTATTTGGGGCCCGGATAGTTTTCTCATTCATCCTACTAGTATTCAGAAGAGGAAGAAAAAAGGAAAGGAAAATACTCCAAGTGAATGAAGGTGGTGTTGACATGAGGGATTTGTTTTTTGGGATTGTGGGCTAAGGTTCTTAGAATATGGACTGCTAGCAAGAGATGGCTTACACCTCACAAAGACTAGGAAGAATATGTTTGGCCACAGCAATAAGAACTTCATCAGGAAGGCTTTAAAGCAGGCCGCAAATCACACAACCTACGGTGTCTATATATGAATGCCAGGAGAATGGGAAACAAACAAGAAGAACTGGAAATATTAATTCAAGAGGGTAAATATGACTTGATAGGAATAACTGAAAATAGGTGGGATGACTCCCATGATTGGAATACAGCAATTGAAGGGTATAATTTGTTCAAAAAGAACAGATAGAATAGAAGGAGAGGTGGAGTTACAGAATATGTTAAAAATACACTTTCCTGCACAGAAATAGAGGAGGAGGAGACTGACTGTCCCATTGAGAGCATCTGGATCTAGGTAGTTGTGGTAAAAAACAGAAGGAGCATGGTAGTTGGAGTCTACTACTGATGGCCCAGTCAAGGAGAAGATGAGGATGAAAAAGAAATCTCAATCATTTCAATGAGACAAGATGTAATAGTGATGGGAGATTTCAGTTATCCTGATATCTGTTGGGAGGCAAATTCTGTCAAGTATGGCTCTTCCAAGAAATTCCTGGCTTGTGTGGCTGATAATGTTTTCCTACAAATAGTGGAGAAAGAAACTATAGAGCTAGCTATCCTTGACTTGATTCTAACTAATAGAGATGACTTGGTGGAGGAAGTGGTAGTAAGGGGAACTCTGGGCAAGAGTTACCATGTTCTACTAGAACTCTTAATTACAAAGGAAGCCAAAGCAAAGTACGTATAGCCACACATATTCTGAGTTTTTTAAAAGCCAATTTTAATAAACTCAGGACAATAATAAGTGACGTCCCATTGCAGGAGATCTTAACAAGAAAAAGAGTCCTAGAAGGGTGAAAGTTTCTAAAGGAACTTCTCTCAAAATATCATCATATTTCCCCCACTCTAGTGGCCTTACACTGGTCGCCCATTCATTTCTGCATTGACTTCAAGGCATTAATGCTTACATATAAAGCTCTAAATGGTGCAGGCTTGTCCAACCTTGGCCCTCCAGATGTTCTTAGTCTACAGCTCCCAGAAGCCTTCAACACCACCTCTGCTGGCCAGGATTTCTGGGAGTTGAAGTCCAAGAACATCTGGAAGGCCAAGGTTGGACAAGCCTGGTTTAGGGCCTCGATACTTGGCAGTGCCTGCTCCCACCTAGTTTTCCTTGTGTCACTCGATATAGCCAGGCTGGGTGGCTGAGGGGCTTGGCTCCAATAGAGGCCTGGAAGGAGAGATCTAGAAACCAGGTCTTTCCAGCAGTGGCCCCTAGCCTCTGGAACATCTTGCCCCCTGAGATTTGCCTGGCACCCTCACTGGCAATTTTCAAGAAGAAGCTGAAGACTTGGTTCTTCAGTCAGGCCTTCCCTACTTCCATCACTTAGTTCTCTGTGTTTTCACATGTAGGACTCTGCTCATCTCTGTTTTGTCGTGATATACAGTGGGGTCTTGACTTAAGAACGGCTTGAGTTAAGAACATTTTGACTTAAGAACCACTCTCATAGGAAAATATTGACTTGACTTACATACTTAGATTTGAGTTAAGAACTAAAAAAAAACACGTGGGAGGCAGGGAAAGTGCAAAATTTGAACTTTCAGTTAACTGTTGGCCAGTGAAAAGGGTGCCTGTCTGCTTCCTCACTCCTCCCAGCGTTTAGAGAGTGGATTGGGAGACAGTCTTTAGACTGCCTGGACTGTATTTTCCCTGCCTTCCCTGAACCTTTCTTGACCTAAGAAAAAAAAGAAACAAAATATCCCCCTCTAGTGGTCGAAGGCGGAATAGCAGCTTCCCATTAGTTTCTGTGGACGGAAAAGAGCAGATACGGATCAAATGGTTTTCAATGCATTCCTATGGGAAATGCAGATTTGACCTGAGAACTTTTTGACTTGAGAACCGCCTTCCAATACGGATTAAGTTCTCAAGTCAAAACCCCACTGTAGTCTGTTTTAATTCTTGGTTTTATATTCTTTAGACTGTAAGCCACCCAGAGTAGATTGATTTAGAATCTAGATGGGCCAGGTAAAAGCCGAACAAATAAATAATAAATAAATAAAGGCACAACTAAAAAAGTCTGAACAAGAAAAAAAGCTGGAAGACAGCAAAAAATTTATAGAATCACCATAGGGTTAGAAGGGACCTTGGAGATCTTCTAGGCCAACCCCCTACCCAAGGCAGGAGAACTCATACCATCCTGGACCTCATACCATCCTGGACAGATGGCTGGCCAATGTTTTCTTAAAAGCCTCCAGTGATTGGGCACCCACAACAGCAGGAGGCAAGCTGTTCCACTGCTTAATGGTTCTCACCATCAGGAAATTCCTCCTTATTTGGTTGGATCTCCCTCTCATGAGTTTCCTCCCATTGATTCTTGTCCTACCATCAATGGAGAATAAAGCAACCCTTCAGATCTTGGAAGATGGTTATCATGTCTCCCCTCAGGCTTCTCTTTGTTAAGCTAAACATACCTAGTTCTTTTAGTCATTCTTCATAGGATTTAGCCTCCAACCCATCATTTTTGTAGTTCTCCTCTGCACCCCTTCCAGGGCCTCAGTATCTTTTTTGTATTGTGTTGACCAGAACTGGACACACACTCCAAGTGTGCAGCCTCAGCAGCATGGTATAGAGTGGTGCTATCACTTCCCATGATCTTGATGCTATCTACCTCTTGATGCAACCTAGGATTGTGTTGGCTTTCTTGGCAGCTGCAACACACTGCTGAGTCATCCTTAGGTGGTGGTCCACTAGAACACCTAAATTCCTCTCAAAGGTACTACTGTCAAGCCAGGTACCACCTATCCTGTACCTGTGCATTTGGTTTCTCCTGCCTAAGTGCAGGACCTTACTTTTCCCACCAGTAAATTGCATCTTATTGGATAGGGTCGAATGTTCAAGTCTGTCTAGATCCTTCTGAATGTTGAGTCTATTTTCCAAAGTATTAGCAATTCCCCCCCCCAACAGCTTTGTGTCATCAGCAAATTTGATGAGTGCTCCTTCAATCCTCTCATTCAGGTTATTTATGAAGATATTGAAGAGCACTGGGCCCAAGACAGAATCTCCAGTGACCCCACTGCATCCTTCCCTCCACATAGATGTAGCTCCATTGAGGACCACTGTGGCGGAATACCCATGCCACTCCTTGATTATTTTTTCCAGGATTTTCCCAAGTATTGATGTCAAGCTGATTGGTCTGTAGTTTTCTGGATCCACTTTTCCCCCTTTTTGAAGACTGGAACCACATCAGCTCTTTTCCAGTCCTCGGGCAGTTTGCCTGTGCTCCAGGAACTCTCAAAGATTTCATTCAGTGATTCCGAGATCACATCTGCCAGTTCTTTTAGTACCCCGGGATGTAAACCATCCGGTCCAGAAGACTTGAACTCATTCAAAGCCGCTGGGTGTTCTTTTACCACTTCCTTACCTATTTTGACCTGCTTCTTCTCCTGTCTCCCACAGTGCTGCTTTTGACATGGTGGACCAATTTTTCCTTCTGTCTAAATACAGATGTAAAAAAAGAGTTCCACTTTCTCCCTGTTACCTGCCACTTTTGACAATGCATAGACCAATGTTGTCAGGGATCTTCTGTCCAATTAAGGGTGTAATTGTGAAAGTTGGGAAAAGGTGGTCCTGGTTACAGCAGAATTTTTCTGTTCCACTGACAGTGCTGGATCCAAATTGCAAACCTGGCCTTTTAGGGGGAGTGTAATCCTCTCCAGAACACACAATTTTTCTCCTAGCTGGTCAGGTGGACTTTTGAACAAGAGAATCTGTGTCTTCTCTGGAGTCAGCTTCAGCCACAATGCTGAAATATCATCTTCTAAAATACTATTACAGACACAGGAAGCTATATTCTTTTTCACCTGGTCACCCTAATTGCACTGTCAGTTACAAGTGTTACATTTGTCCATGTAAATACACTCATATTCTCTATATGTGCCTCAAGTAATATGACTATCTAGATCAGGGCCTGTTGTTTTAACTGCACTTGCAAGCAAAGTGCATACAAATGACTTCATCCATGTGCAGGGAAGCACTGCCTATAGCTTATATATTGTTCTATATGTTATTATTGTACTATTTAAGCCCAACTCTTTCTCTGATCTGCATTGCTTCAGACTCCATAAGGGAAACAAGGGACATATGTAATAGAGTGTTTCTCTACACAAATATAAATAAATAAAATCTTTGCACATAGAACATAAGCAGGGAGAAGGCGAAACTAGGAAGTTTCTCCATAATACCTAGTTTTTTATGTTCAATGGGTATTCTGTTGGTATCAAGGAACATTCAGTTATGTGATCCTCATGCCTGCAGTTCTTAAGGGATATAGCTTAGTCATGAGCTTACCATTTTCATAACAACCTATTTTTGAGATCTTCATTCTATGTGCATGTGAAACATCTTAATGCAAAAATACTGTTGAGTGCTATTAATATAGGTTTGTATTAACGTTCTAGCTAGGTATTTGATCTGAAATAGTTGTTTCACACATGGAAATCATAACATGTTTCTCAGGACTGATATTCTTGGGGTATAATTATCCTTCATCCTCACTGCAATACTAATGATTATGAAGTAAGAACATTGACCCGACTTACAGAATTGTTGTGAGGACAGAGATGTCAAAGTATATCACACATTAAAATACTTTAGAGATAACCAAGAAGAGTGTGATAATAATAATTACTGGGCTTTTATGTCAATAATAATATACTGAGTGGGACTATATTAATACCTTGGAGAAATATAAGAATATTATGAACATATAAGAAGAAAAAAGGAAACTGTTTTTTCTTACCTAGCATCCTCGTCTAGATCTAAATGCAATTTATTTCAATGCTGCTTTATTCCACATGCATATGATTAAGATGTAGCCTTTAATAGAGTATATAGCTCTGCACACCAAAGTAAGTAATATCATATAGATACGTTCTATATATATCCTTTGAAAGGGGGGAATTAATTTTTTTAACCCAGTCAACATCAAGACATTTGCTGAACATTTCTCTTTGAAGTGCAACACTCAAAAATGGAAGCAAGTGATATTGGCATGCATCTCAAAACATGGATGACTCATGTAAAAATGAAGGGTGTGGCGATTCTGGATTAGAGATCATAGTTAAATGCTTTGGAATGACAGGAACTTGCATTAGCATTGCAAAATATCCCCACAAAGTAGGAAGCTTATTGACAGTGCAATGCTTTCTCTTGTGCCTCCATAAGAGAGCATCAGCTGCTATTGCACACGGCATGGTTTTAGCATGCTGATTTAATATTTACAGAGTGCCAATAAAAATTTTATGACAGCTGGTGGTTCTTGTTGTAATTTACAAACAACAACATACTGGAGGCACCAGGGAACAGAAAGAAAAGAGTTCTGCATGGCTGTACAATACTTAGGGATCTCAGATGCAGGCTTGTATTTTTCCGAGTGTGAAAGGGTTTTTGGATTTGTTGTTTGCTTTGCAAGTTTTGAGGGATCTGTAGACTACACAGCTGACGGTGGACATGTAAAATTCAAATTAAACCTGTAGAAATTAATTTACATGGGCAGAGCCAGCCCATGATATTCTTCTACCTCGGAGGTAAAGAACAAGATCCATCCCTAATAACATGTAAAGAAGCTGAATGTACTGACAATTCAACATTACTTCAACATTGCCATGAGGTAGGATCCTCCACCACACTTGAAGCCACCACAGCAAGTTACAGGGTACAGGACAAGCTGTGGGGCACACACGCCTCAGTGCTTCAGCACAGTGGGAAGAGAAGAGGGCTCAGATTAAACAGATTGAGGTCTGTCATTGCTGCCCTTCACCATATATTGCCTGCAGTGGTTGAATTACTCTGGCTAATAGTTTGGGCAGTCCTGCATGTTGTCTATAGGGCTTGTATAGCTGATATTCTCCATTTGTCAGATCTCAAATGGTCAACTGCATCTTTTATGGTAGGAACTGTCACAGAACCTATTATATCAGTGTAGCTGCTCCACATGTTTGCCCCCACCTCTACACATTCAGTAAATGTTTACCCTGCTTTCATATGTTTCCCCCTTTGGATGCCCCTTTTAATATACTTGTTAACATCCCCAAACTCCAACCTGCTACTTTTCAGGACTTGGGTTACTACCATTGCTGGTTTCATTATGCAAGACATGATTATCATTTCATCTGTGACCAGCACCTGTTAGGAAGAAAACACAATTAATTGTCTATGAAAGACTCATAGTCTGTAGTCAGCATTTATACTAAAGGGTATCAAATTCATGGTGCCAGTTTCCAATTGACCACATAATGTAAAAGCCAATTTGAATCAACCCAGACATTCCCCCCAATCTGTAGTTCTTTCCTCCACTTTTGAGGAAGGTACTATTTTTTTTACATTGAATCTGTTCAAACATTGTGATCACTTTAACCAATCCAGATAAGTGTTTGCAGGGGTGCTGGTGATTGGTGCAATGGCACAGCAGTGGGAGGCAGTGTAAAAACACTGAGGGTTGGATCTTTGCAAATAATGTGATATATATGTATTTTTAAAGGTCTTGATCCAACACTGTTGCATTAGAGCACCTAGACACTGAGACAGAGAGAGAGAGAGAGGAGGAAATTGCCATTTGACCCTTACTTGCAACTTATTAAGATAGTTCACCTGTAGTCATGTCTTGGCCAAATCAGGATTACAGCAGATCTACCTTAACAGGCTGTCAATTTCCTCCTCTCCTCCTGCAAGGCCAATTAACACAAATTTACATGGGAAACTCCAACATCACAGGGGTAACTTCACAGTGAACAAATACACATTTTTCTTCCTGTGTTGTCATACCCTCAGCTTCATTATAAACAGCCTAGGCAAGTAACAACTATCATTGGTGCTCAGTAGCATTGATATGAGCACCAACAAATCAGATGAAGATGCAGATCTTGGAAAGTTGCTTTTTAAAAGTAGTCTTGCTTCCACTATGCTTAACAATCATTTGAAAAGTAATTATGTATTTGTTACTTGTCACTGTATAAAGAAAAAGGTAACGTTTGTTAATTCTGTTAGGAGGAATATGTAGGATTAGTACAAAACCTGAAGAATTCCACTCAAAATGTATCTAAAAGTGGATGACAGTAATTCCCCTTATATGTAATTTCAGACATAAGCACATATTGTTATTTCTTACAATCTCTCCCCTAAACTTTAACTTCTATTAAGATTTTGAGATTTGACTTTGTTACAACCTTGTTACTAAAAAAAAAGAGTAACATTACAGGAACTAAGTTGCTTATAACCTGTTTCAAGCTAAGTAAAGACTATGTCATTCAAAAACATTTGTCACTATTTGTTTAAAAGTTATACTTTTTTGGGGGGGGGAATCAAAATGAGCCATCCCTGAACTTGCTTCATGATTTCTATTTTGGGAAACACACTAACACTTCTCAGCTGTTCCAGTGCAAAATTTATGTTAGTGATCTGGGTTTTCCAGAAAATTTTGAATCAGAAAAATTCATGTTGCCCCATCAGAGATCTGATTATTTAATCAATTTACATTTAATAAACAAAACTTTTAAAATAACATATGTTAATGATCACATTACATTAATATCTGAAAATCTCTTCTAACAGCCAGAAATCATTTAACTAAAATACCTGGGGGTGCCGGAGTGAAACGCACTCACTGTAATTAAAAGGTAATATTGAAACAAATTAAGGATTTTACGTGGAAATTATTTCTAAGGAAGTTCAATAGTACACATTTTTGATATATAAGGAGAAAAAATGAAGTCATTGGAAACTGATAACAGACTAAGAGTGTGATCAGACGGGCATTTAGCCTACTGTTTGGACCTTCCCAAGCCTCAAAAGAGTCCCAGAAGCTGGTGATTTCACCAGTGCTGGCCCCGTGGGTGGTGGGGGCAGCGTCGCAAGGGTCCTGGAAGGCTCACCCAGATCCTTGTGATGCTCCCCCCCCCACGGGGCCAACGGGGATGAAATTACTGCCTTTGGGGGAGAAAAAGTGCGTCTTATGGAGCAAAAAATACGGTATCTGTTATTCAGGCCCTGTCCCAAAGAAACCTAGAGAGTGTTATTTAGCCACCTACTGTTTTCATCTGGTACACTCAACCCCCATGTTGACATGGTGATTGCAGCTGATCTTCACAGGAGACACAGGTAATCTGCAATAGGGCAGCCCAGCCAGTAAGGCACACACAGCTTGATGCACATGGCTTAAAGCTGTAGTCCACAATGTTTTCAATCGTTAGAGCTGCTTCCAGTGTCCATGGGTAGGCCGGACATACACAGAAAACCCATCCACAAATGGTAGATTTGGGTGAGGAAAGGATTGATCTAGTCTTTATGATAGTTGAGGGAGAGGACTAAGCTAAAGGTTAGACCTTAGAAAGGAGATCAAGAGTGAACCTTAATCTCTCTGAAATACAGTCTTGGGTAGACCGAAATAAGGATGAATGGGCACCAGGAGAAGTAAGCTGGAGTAGAGGTCATCCCACTACAGTTATTAACATTTTGAGCATGCTTAAATGAGAATAAATGCAAGAAAAGCGAGCATCAGATTTGCTATAGCATACACCTGCTAGTCCATGAAAGTGATGTGATAATAAATTTATTAATCTTTAAGATGCTACATTTCACTTCAGAAGAAGCCACAAGATTCTTCAGTGTTTTTTGTAATAGTTGAAATGGCTACCTGTCTGGAAGTCATTGCAAATAGCAATGATTTCCATAGTAGCCATAACTATCTCAAAGATCCTTTTGCAGTTTTAAAAATTTCATAATAATGAATTGTTTATTGCCTGGGTTATCTTATTGGTTATATTGATTATCTGGGTTATAGTGGATTATTGTCTGGAATCCACTAGTATGTGGCAACTAGAATGGCCCCATTGAATCAGTGGGGATTTGGCAAATCAACTCATCCAAGAGTCCCATTGATTCAGTAGGCCTACTCTAGTTGCCACTTATTAGGGATTTTCTACATGCAAAGAACATGTAGTTTATTACAGACCTGAAGCTTAATGCTACTAAATCAGGAACAGTGTTCATAACATATCCAGTAAGCACATTTTTTTTCAAATGCATATTACAATGCACGGGGATAATCTTTAAACTGTCCATTTCATCCATCACTGCTCAGGATTTGTTTGGACTTCTGCTGTAGGGCAGAAATCTCACTAATTCAGAGTGGGCATTATGCCACTCAGACAGATGGGGGTGACTTTCAAAGCCAAGAGACTGTGTATGTGCATCGATCATGGGTGCCCAAGGCATAATTCCCAGCTGGGAGCAGTGAAGCTGCTGTCCATTCTGAGCTGCCTATGGCCATTAGCCATTGCTGTCTCTAGCCAGAATTCTCTTAAAATAGCAATTTTAAAAAATAGCTATATAAGGGAATTCATTGGACTTAGACAATCTGCTGGCACATTGTGTTCAATATGCTATCTGTTGTTTTTCTCAAGGAGGGAACATTGAGAAGACTAAAGGAGAGACAGTGATTTGCTTATGATTAATTGTGAATATTTTCTGATTGCCATTAATTTAATACTATAGAGTTAGTAGTCCATAGGTACCAACTGAAGATTACCTATCACAGACTAGTTGAACATTAACATCGTTTAACCACTGCACTAGTGATCAGTCAGGATAAGGTCTCTTTTTTTACTTCTGAAGTGCCCATTTAAATGAGTGAATAGAAATTGGTATTAGTGCAGACATTTACTCCAACTATGATCTACAGGTCTGGTACACTAATATCATTTCAAATCATTCTGAGCCTATAATCAAAATCATAGAATCACAGAATCATGAAATTGGAAGGAGCTTATAAGGCCATCAAGTCCAACCCCCTGCTCAGTGCTCTATAGACCTGGATCTTGGTATATGCCGTCAGCTTCTTATTGAGCAATACTCTCTTTGTGAGTCTAGAGAACATGGTAGCTGCTTTGCCAATCCGTTTATCCAGCTCGACATCTAGAGAGAGGGTGTCAGAGATCGTTGAGCCAAGGTACACAAAATTAGGAACAATTCTTGTGTGGAGATGCTAATAGAGGGCTGTGAGTCCACGCCCTGGCCCGTGACTGGTTGTAGTCCAAAGTCTTCATGAGTTGTTGGAGGTCTTCAGCAGAATGGGCAACAATGGCTGCATCGGAGAAGAGAAAATCTCATATGCATTTCAGTTGGACTTTGGTCTTTGTTCTCAATCTAGAGAGATTAAAGAGCTTTCCATCTGATCTAGACCAGAGATAGACACCTATCCCAAATAGTGTCGGCGCAACAAATGCCAAAAATAACAACAAAAAAAGGTGGTTTTTTAGCATGTAAAGAGCAAGGAAATGGTTGGTCCAGTAGTGGAAGAAGATGACAAAAAAAGTGACAGGCAAGAGAAAGCGGAACTGCTTAATGCTTTTTTTACATCTGTATTTACACAAAAGGAAAAATTGGTCCACCCTGTCAAAAGCAGCACTGTGGGAGACAGGAGAAGGAAGCGGGTCAAAATAGGTAAGGAAGTGGTAAAAGAACACCCAGCGGCTTTGAATGAGTTCAAGTCTCCTGTACCAGATGGTTTACATCCCGGGGTACTAAAAGAACTGGCAGATGAGTGTTTTTGGCTTTCCGTTTGTACAGAAGTGGAAATTAATGTGTTCCAGATCAGCTTCTCAGATTGTGTGTTTGAAAAGAAAAGAACGTAGCAGGTTTTGAATTTAGCACTTTCCACATCTTTTGGATATAGCTCCCACCATCTCTCACCTTTGGTCATGCTTGCTGTGGCTGATAGGGAGGTTTGTGTTTTAAAAAAAAAAAAAAAACACCAACTGGAACATTGCAAAAAGCTGAGATTGATATTTACACACACACACACACACACACACACACACACACACACACACACACACACACACACACACACTTACTTACAGCCTTCATGTTAAAAACAGTTCTGTGAAATGTTGGTGGCATTTTGGTTGCATTTGCAACAAATTAATTTTAAAAATTCTGATATGTTGGTAATAAGCAAGTGTATGGTACACACAGTTTGACTGCTTCCACTGGCTTCTGCAAAGGGAAAACCTATAGTAACCAGGAATGTACAAACATAAGATATCTTAGCATTACTGTTCAAACCAAAGTGTCTGGCTTATTGTAGCACTTGGAGGATTTCCTCCTGTGTTACTGCAAGATTGTGAAATGCAGTCTCTCCTGAGTTGCAGCCACTTGCCTTTTACAAAGGGTATGGAGACTGATCTTTTCAAACAGTCCTTGAAAAAACTATTTATTGAATTACAGCATTGAGATAATTACAGTGGTTTTGTTAATTTGTTAATTTGTTTATAATGATGCTTTTCCTCACCTTTATTATTTTTAATGAACATGCAAAATAAAATTGCAATAAATAAACATGTCTCACATAAAAGATCAGTATTAGTCATGCAATACTGTATTCTGAATGCATGGATTACAGACCATAGAAGTCTGCAGGAATTCCCTCAGCTAAATTTCTGGTGGGTTTAGCCAGTGGGGGAAAAGAAAGAAAACCGGAGGTGTTATAATGACACATTTCCCTTCAACAGCATTGGAGTTAGGGGCTTCTGTTGCTCATGTTGTTCAAAATCCAAGTATAACTCTTATGCCCCCCCAAAATGTAACTATAGAGCATGCGTGTGCGCGCACACACACCGCTCCCCTGACCCGTGTCAACTTCTTGGAATGCCCAAGCACCATATCTGGCTGCCCTGTGGAGGCACCATGCCAGGACAGGGAGCCGGCCGGACCACCCCCATCCAAGCAAGGAATGCTGCACTGCCAACAAGAGGGGCTCAATAAGTCTGAGGCCCACCTTTCTCAAGTCACTTCCTGGAGATGGGTATCAGCATAGTAAAACCCAATTAAAAACATGGCTGTTTATTCAGGCCTTCCCTCCAGCCAACTCTTGATTTTTTTTCTTACTTTTTTATCTTTACTGCTGTTCTTGTTTGATTATTATGTATTTGTCTGTTTTATTATATGATTTTATATTTGGAAGCTGCCTAGAGTGGTCCAGTGGGCCAGATAAGCGGGGTATAAATTAAATAAATAAATAAATAAATAAATAAATAAATAAATAAATAAATAAATAAATAAATATTATCTTGGAATCTTTGAGAGTTCCTGGGACACAGGCAAACTGCCCGAGGACTGGAAAAGAGCTGATGTGGTTCCAGTCTTCAAAAAGGGGGAAAAGTGGATCCAGAAAACTACAGACCAATCAACTTGACATCAATACCTGGGAAAAGCCTGGAAAAAATAATCAAGCAGCAGATTTGTGAGCACCTAAAAAATAACAAGGTGATCACTAGAAGCCAGCATGGGTTTATTAAGAACAGGTCGTACCAAACAAATCTTATTGCCTTCTTTGATAAAGAGACTAAATTAGTGGACCAAAGAAATGCAGTGGATATAGTATATTTAGACTTCAGTAAGGCATTTGATAAGGTAGACAACAACCTACTTCTGTGTAGGGTAGAACAAAGTGGGATAGACAGCGCAACTACCAGATAGATTTGCAGCTGGCTGACCAACCGCACTCAATGTGTGGTCCTCAATGGAACTACATCTACGTGGAGGGAAGGGTGCAGTGGGGTCATTGAAGATTCTGCCTTGAGCCCAGTGCTCTTCAACATCTTCATAAATGACCTGGATACGGGGATTGAAGGAGCACTCGTCAAATTTGCTGAGGACACAAAGCTGGGGGGGGGGATTGCTAATACTTTGGAAGATAGACTCAACATTCAGCAGGATCTCGATAGACTTGAACATTGGGCTCTATCCAATAAGATGCAGCTCACTGGTGGGAAAAGTAAGGTCCTGCACTTAGGCAGGAGAAACGAAATGCACAGGTACAGGATAGGTGAGAGGGATTTAGGTATCCTGTTGGACCACTACCTAAAGATGAATTGAGCACTTCTGCCTTTTCTTTGTCTTCTGCTACCATTTTCACATCTCCATTGAGTATCTGAGCCACTATTTCATTTCTTTGTCTTTCGCTACACTCATACCTGTTTTTATTTATTTATTTATTTGCTTTTAAAGTCTCTCGCTAACATCCACTCATTCTCATCTTTTGTCCTGTAATGCCATCCCAGCAATTCCTTGCTACTTGCCTTCCTTTGTGGCCTTGCCTCCTTTCCACTTTCTATACGTGTCCTTTTTTTTGTTTTCAGATCCTTGCTGCGCTTTTTGTGAAGCCACACTGACCTATTTTTCCCTGGCTCCCCCCTTTTTATTGTTGGAATTGTTTGTAGTTGCGCCTTTAGAACTTACTTTTTTAGAAGCTCTCACCCTTCTAGGACTCCTTTTCTTGTTGGGATCTCCTGCCATGCGACCTCATTTATCCTTGTCCTGAGTTTATTAAAATTGCCTTTTTAATAACCCAGCATATGTGTGGCTATATTTTGCTTTGGTTTTCTTTGAAATCAAGAATTCTAATTATATGTGTTCTATGGCCACGCTTTTTCCGGCACAATTCTGGTATGTCTCTATTAATTTTATGTAGTTTGGTAGGACATAAGCACCACCTGTGAACTACTTTTGACCTAGTTTCTTTAGATTTTGCTGATAGCTATTTGTATGTTTGAGTATTCCATATTTTTCCCCATAAATTTTCTGGTACATTGTTTAAATTTGTTCCCCAAGCTAACTATGGTTCTTTGCTGCTGCCATATTCTTTGTCCAGAATGCCTTGATAAATTAATGAAATTAGTCCTTTTTTCCTTTTATTATTCCTAACTATACAGCAGTTTTCTACCTCTGTTAATGGTCTATTAGTTCTTGAATTCTTATAGTTTGAAGCCCTCTTGATGAAGCTCTTCATGCTGTGGCCAAATATATTCTTCCCAGTCTTGGTGAGGTGCAAGCCTTCTCTTGTCCATCATCTATTCTAGAAAACTTAGCTGATCCCCAAAAACCTCACCATAAGTTAGAAATAATTTGACTGCACATGCTTATTATTACAGATGTACCACAGTTTATGAAATTAATGTGTTCTCCAGGATGTTATGTAATGGAGAATTTTCATAAACTGAAATGCGGATTGCACTAGGAACAGGGGCGGCACTAGAAACCTCCAGGTGCAATGCATCCTGGGGAAACCCTTTCGTACAGCGGGGGGGAGAAAAAACGTAAACAGGGGCTTTATTTTATATAGATTTTGGGTTGTAAACTGAAAATTATGTAAACCAAGGCGTTCATAAACCAAGGTACCACTGTTTCAATTATGTGTTATGTTACATGTCACCTTTTAGTTTGTCTAATTTGATTTAGTTGTTATTTGTTGTGGGATAGAAGTGAGAGAGTTGATGAAGTTATCCAGAGTAGTGACCTTTCAATAAGTAAGACAGTACAGAAATCACAAAAAATAATTAATTAAATATAATCCACGCTACCCCACAACTGTTCAAGGAATAGCAATCCTGACATCATTTTAATTTGGCAATCTTAGATATGTCTGCTCAGAAATAAGCTCTAATGAGTTAGAAAGGAATTACTCCCTAAGTAAACAGGTGTAGGAAGTAAGCTCTTCTGAACCTAATAGGAATAATTTCTAATCAGATATATAGTATATGGGATTTTTCTGTAAGATATGTAAGTAATCATAGAAACAGGAAAAACAGACTTACAGTTAAGAGTGTTTGTCTATAAGGTAACCATTGTTGGATTTTAATTAATGAGCACATAGTCCGATTTCAGTTTTTTTTTTCTTGATACAAGTAAAAGCCTACATAATTTTCATAATCAGTCTTTTAGTTGTTTTGAAAGTTAGTATATTTGGGGAATATACAATGATGTGTGTTTTATTATCAATCTACTCTTAACTTGCAATTCATGGGTATTTCAGCATCAGTTGATGAAATCAGATGTTAATGTCAGTCAATGTGGGCTGTGTTCATAGAAAGAACAGCAAATTTTCAAGATATTATTAAAATTGGCTCCCACCTACAGTGTCTAAAAACTTCGTTAAACATGCAGCACTTTGTTTCCTAGTAGAGATTTCAGTGGTACTATAAAACTGTAAAAAGTATTTGTTGTGAGCAATTAATTTGATCTTTTGAAACAGTAAAATGTGCTCTAGGGACTGACAATTAACTTTACTGGATTTAAAATACTTTAAAAAGTTAACAGTCTGTACTTAAGATTCATCACAGCCATAAGCTGAAACTGTTAATTCTTTGTCTCTCCTCTCCCCAGCCAAATAGAGACACTTTTGAAAACCTTGTAAATTAATTTTAAAAATACCCTATTACAAATCAAAATCAATAGGGAACTTTTTTCAACAATAGCCCTCTCTTTCTCTCCATTTCAAGTTCAACTACATCAAAGTCCTTGGAGTCTATGTGCAGACGAATATCTTCTGGCTCTAATTTTCTTTTCCTTCTTTTTTTTTTTTTTTGGAGCAATATTCTGTTAGCACCTGGGCCCAACTTGCTCTGAATATAGAAGTTGACTCTGAAAATCAGATCCAATTAACACATCCTTAATATAACAGAATACAGTGTTAATTACATGCAGCTGATCATTGCTGGGTTAATTAAACACTCACCCCCAAAGCTAAGGCACTAATCTAATTAACAATTACTACAGCTGCTGTTTTCTCTTTACATGTCCTTTCTAAATGGTGCATATTCACACTTAGAGCCCAATCCTGGAAATTCCCCAGACAGAGAGTTCCCTTTGATCTGCCTGGTATTTCTTGGTAATAAAAGGTTAGAAATTAGTCCATGTTGCTTTACTCCTAGACCTGAAGGAGAAATGATTTGACAAGCTCCAGCCACTGTTGGGGGAAATGTGTTTGGAAGAACTTTTTATTGAACTTTATTTTTAAACATTGCAAAAATGGTTTACAGTTTCTGAATTAAAGTAATTTTAAAAGCTCTGTTAATTAAAAGAACAGTGATTCCTAAATACAGTTACATTTGTTTAGGATTGGTTGATGATAGGCTACAGTATCATGCACATAATAAATAAACTGGAACAAACTTTATTTATAAACTACAATTAAGCAGATCAAGACTTAGTAAGAAGTGTTTAAATATATACTTGATTCTCTTTATTTTAAATATAATGACCTAAAATCCAAATGCTGGTCCCAAACAGAGTAGACCAGTGGTGTCGAACTGTGGCCCTCCAGATGTTCTTGGACTTCAACTCCCAGAAGCCTTCACCACCACCTCTGCTGGCCAGGATTTCTGGGAGTTGAAGGCCAAGAACATCTGGAGGGCCACAGTTCGACACCACTGGAGTAGACCATTGAATCAGCTGCAGAATAATACATTCATTTTTATGTACATTTTCTTGATTTTATTAGTCTATTCTACTAGAGATAGAAGGAGTAGCATTTGAATATAAGTCAGGTGCAGCATCTTTGCCCAGGATATAATCTTTTTTTAAAATAGTGTTGTTAGTGGTTATTCACACTCAACGTTATATCTTTTTAACTTTCCCTATTACTTACTGTATTCACTTATATTTTCCCTTCAGATCCAAATAGGTGACAGCAATCAAAAACTGAATAACTCTTCTGCTAAAAATAGGATTGTCCACTAGAGATGGACATGAAGCACTTTGTGCTGTGCCAGTTGTCAGTGTGGTGCTACGCGTTCCCTTCTTCCACCCACCCTGGCCAGCTCCCCACTCACAAGGCAAACCATGCGGCTTTTCTCCTGTTCTTTGCACAGCTGTCCAGTCACAGCAGGAGTGTTTGCTTCTCTCCTCCACCTTCTTTGGCATCCGCCGACTCAGATGAGGAGGCAGGGCAGGGATTCCTGCAGCACAGCCTTTGAGTGCATGGCTGCTGGAGGAGGGAAGCAGACAATCTTGCTGCGACTAGACAGTCACATGAAGAGCAAGAGAAAAGCACTGCACACTGACAGATGAGTGGGGGAGTTGTCTGGGGTGGGTGGGAGAAGGGAACATGTGGCACCTGTGGTGCCGCACCGATGACTTGAGATGAAACAACATGAAGCATCTTGTGCCCATCTCTATTGTCCACATTTGGACCCTCCCACTAGAACTGTCCAGTCCACTTATTGCTTGCCACACGGTGTGCATGGCCATCGTTGATCATGAAGTACCTCTCTGCTCAGCCAACCACTCAGCAGGTGAGTGGGGACACTAGTCATCTTGCTTCCTCACTGGAGTAATCAGCTGTGCAGGGAGGTGGGCAAACACCAGCCAGGTTGCTTCCATGATTGGTATGTCGTGAACTACATTGGCCATGTGTGCCACACAGCAAGCAGATATTCGTATTTGTCTCCCCTGGGAGACAAATATGAATATCCCACGTCTACTCCCAAGCTTTTCTAGATGTAAATAAGATATATATATATCTTCAAGTAAATTAGTTATCAGTCAACACAGGCTATTGCACATTGGACTGAGAACATACACCTGACAATGACGAGGAGCCAGGGTTCAACAATTGTTTTAATCCAAGTGTATGGGTGGCCCAAGGTCTAAGCAGGGGGAAAGGGCTCCAGGTATCCATGGAACAGAAGTGAGATCTAATGAAACATGATGCTAATGGCACCACTTCCAAGCCACAGTTTGGCATGGAAGGGAAGTTCCCATTTGATCAGTGAGAATTCACTTCTAAAGGAGGAAGGGGTAAAGGGTTCAAATACAGACACACCCAGTGCTAGTTAGAGGTCTCTCTGCTCATGATATGCAGTTTTAAATCAAGGGATCAATGTTATGTGTTGCTTGGCCCTGAGGCAGAGAGACATGAGATTTATCATCAGTGCATGATCCATCTGACTTGCTGGAGATAAAATTGTACAGTCAGCAAGTCAGGTTACCTTTGGCTTTGTGGACTGCCACTTTATTTCCAGCTCCCAGGGCCAAACATAAGCCATCTGAAGACACACAGATGGAAAGAGAGCCCAGCAAACAAATAGAAAATATTTTTGGTGCAATGCTTCTCATTCTACGGACGCTGCAAACTTCAGCTTATAGAATACTGGCCAGGTTAGTTGGGGCATTTGGGTGTTAAAGTTCAAACATCTGGAAGGCCAAAGACTGAGATTCAAAGATCTGATCAACATTCATTTCATCTACGGCCAATTTGCTCAATTTGCTTTCTATATTTTCATAGAAAGTATGGGTTAAACACATTAAACTGAAATTTTTAATATACTCCACTAGCTTGTTGGTAAAGCTTTAATCACTATTATCTATTCTGTTTTCATTTGAGTTCTAAGAAAATAATACTTATTAGTGCTAGATATAAATTTTTGTTCAGGCTGATCTTTCCTGCATTATGAAGTTTATACACTTAATGTCAAAATACCTTTGCTTTAGAAAGAGTTTGCCACCATACATGCACTACAACAGAGGACGACAATCAATCCTACCTTTCTCCATGTACCTGAAAGTGGTACATGTTTTAAACACATTTTAATGTTTTAGACAAACACACACACACACACACACACACACAGAGAGAGAGAGAGAATCATGTGCTTGAAAAAGAAAAAATCAACATGTTTTTAGGGCACTTTTACTAAAGATAAAGGCAGTTTTGCATAGCTCAGCTATGTTCATACATATTTGCATACAGATCTGAATATAGAAATCCTATTTCAGAAGCTTTTGCTTTCTGAACTTCACATTTACATTCTTCTACAATCATAACCACCTTGATTACAGGAGCAGTCCGGGTGCAATTCATCTCTAAATGTTTCATGAAAAACTTGGTAGGCAAGCAGTGGGAACAGAAGGTGTAAAGGCGATCTTCCAGTCCAGGAACATGGAAAGAACTGCATTTCCCAAAACATAGATTGTTTTGCACCACCACTTTCTCACAGTTCTCATGCTCAATGCTCTAAAAGAAAATATGTATAAAGTTGTTTTAGGACTTGTTGTAGTGCTTCATTAGAAAACATAACAGAGCTTGAGATAATCCAACAGACAGTCCTAAATTGAGTAGACCTATTTGAGAAATGAGATTTGCTTAGTCAAGAATTATGTCCCATTGATTCAGTGGGCCTACTCTCATTATGGCTTATTGTAAAAATACACAATAATATGAAGCCACTAAATGTGTTTACTATTATATACTAATTCTGTTTATATTTTCCTTTCTTCCAATATATGAATTTGAGGGAGCTTATAAATCATTAAAAAACAGGCATAGCTAAAAAAAAAAGTTACGATATTAAAATTCAATTGAGCATATTGTTTAAATATATGTTCAATTGCATTTTAATATGATAATATCTTTTTTTATTTCACCACTGAAATAAAACAATTTAAAAGCACATATGAAGAAAGAAAATTTATCATTTTAAAGCATCTTAATGTTTCTTAGAACAAAGCTGTGGTTGTTAGTACTCATTGGAACAACAGTAACAATTTTTACAACAATTAGATGAAAAAGACTTGCTGCTGGTAAGTTCATAGCTGAACAGAGATTTGAATCAGGAGTTCTTAGCTTGTATTTCCATTCCTTATCCAATATGCCATGACAGTTCCGTTCAAAACTATTATTCTATGTACAGAGTGGTAAAGGGGTGGGTGTCTTATATTTGCTGTAGTCACGACTGAATAAAATATTGTACATACCTTAGAATTTTAACTGTATGAAAAATACATGCTGATGTCAGAGCAACCATATATTTACTAGGTCAACCAGTTGTTTCAATACCATACAAATTCCTAAAACCCCATCACCTTAGATATATTAAACTTTCATTAATGTAAAATGGGAATCATGTACTTCAAGCATATGTATTTTGTGATATCTTCAAAACAAAGATACAGGCTACTATAATTGAACTTTTCACAGCTCAAAATTACATGCTTTGTGATTTTTATATACGTATGTAACATTTACAGTTTTTGCATAAACCTCATAAGATTGGTGAATAAATGTAGCTCACTTTAGTTCCCCCCCTCCCAGAAATGGGAAAATAGCAATCTACTTGGAAGGTGGATATGATAGTGAGCCTTTTTGCAACTAGCAGTACTGGATAGCCTAATTGCATAGTAAGCCTCTAGGAAGCAGGGATGACTTGTGGTCTGAGGGGGGAGTGCTTCACTCCAGATTTCAGGAATGAGGCACTGCTCCCCACTGTAATTTACCTATGCAAGGAGATGCTGAATTTGATATTTAACTTTACCTGTGAAAAAGGAAGAGTGTTGCAAATGTCCTGGTACATTTCATTGGTCTTGATTGGAAGGACAGTCTCTTCAGACCTTGACTTGGTTTTCAGCATGAATAGATTCCAGAACTTCTTGGCATCTTTTCGCAAGAACAGGTCCGTCTCTCTCTTGCTGTGAGGATGCGGAAAAAGAAATCGAGGGCCCTCCAGGTATGGGGATGGATTTGCAGGAGCCTGTCTTCCCAAACCTTGAGCTGTATGGCTAACTACATGTGGGAAAATATACCTGGACTCTTCTGGTTCATCTTGATCCTTGCGTGCTGTTTTTGCCATGAGGTCTGTCACAAAAAGATCGGGCTCTGCTAGAGTTCCTTCATCTGTTAGATATTTCATTAGCAACTCCTGAGGTAGATGTGAAATCCTCTTTTTTCCATGCACATCACTACATTGCTCTGCTGTTTGCAGCCATGAAATCAGCAGGATGTGAAGCAGCAGCAAATGCATGACGCAGGCCTTGTTTTCCATTTGCCTGTGTCTTGAAGGTGATGCAGGACTCTGTCTTGTTCTCCCTCTTGGTTTCTTTTAGGGAACAGAGGGCTATATTTAAACAGGAGGCCTTGAGTTTTAGATTCCAGCTACTGAACATGGAGAGGAGAGACCAAAAGGAGGACTAATAATAGCTGACATCATTAACACTCATTAACTGTAGATTCTAATTATGATAAAGATATTTTGTCCCTGCTTTTATTTTTGGATGTGTATTCAGAGTTCACATGTATATTAAAACCTGTTTTTCCAGGCACAAGTGATTTTAAATGTTTGGATTAATTGTTTAGCTATTGTCTAGGAATGGTGGAAAGTTCCTAGATGTGTATTAGCATTCCCAAAGCTTCACTTTGTCTCCAAAGATAGTATTACAAAGTCATGTAGAAATTCAGCACAGCAAAAGAGAGAGTGCCATAGCTGGATAGCATTGGTACTATTTAGGAAAAAGTGTATTTGTAAAATCCAGATGCAATTATAGCTGTTATGTTAGACAGTTTATATTGGGTATATTCACTTAAATAAACAGCATTCTGAACAACTGGGGCCATACAGAGGTGTTTGTGTAATGTTAAGCGTAAAAGAACCTTATCAAACCTAGTGCTTGATAAAAACTTGAACAGTCAAGTTGACACAGAGACACCAAACACAGTCCATTTCTTCAGCTTCCTCCTCCACTATGTTCTATTAGATGTACAAATGGGGTACCGCTTCCCTGTACTTTCTCAAAGCAGGCAGACTTTAGGAGCATCAGTTGACAAAGTTGATGGATTTGACTTTAGACATGACTGACAAAGTTCTGTGTCGTGAATAGTTTTATTAATATTAAAATATTAAAGAAACAATATTAAAGGTCATATGAAGCAAAGCAAAGCGTGCTGCTTATATACCGCCCCATAACGCTTCAAGCATTCTCTGGTCGGTTTACAAGTTAATTATGCAGGCTACACATTGCCCCCCCCCGCAAGCTGGGTACTCATTTTACTGACCTCAGAAGAATAGAAGGCTGAGTCAACCTTGAACCGGCTACCTGGGATTGAACCCCAGGTCGTGAGCACATTTTTGGCTGCAATACAGCAGTTTAACCACTGTGCCACGAGGCTCTCATTGTCTCCGATGAATTAAAAAACACAAGGCAGCCAGAGTGGGAGAGATATGCTGGTACTTTCTGACCCCACTAAGGAGTCTGGCTGCCACATTCTGCACCATTTGAAGCTTCCGCATCAATCTCAAAGGTAGCCCCACGTAGATTGCATTACAGTGGTCTAATCTCGATATTACAAGCGCATGGATGAAAGTGGTGAGAGCCCCACCATCAAGACAGGGTCGCAGCTGGGCAATCAGCCATAAATGGAAATAGACGGAGTGGGCCACGGACGCCACCTGGATTTCCATGGTAAGCACCGGGTCCAGATGTATCCCCAAGCTGCACACCACACTCTTTGTGGTGAGAGTCACCCCCCCCCAAATGAGAGGGAGTTTCCCAAACCACCAATGGAGGGGCCGCCCACCCTCAAGACCTCTGTCTTGTCTGGGTTCAACCTCAACCCATTCAGCTGCATACATTGCAGCACAGCCTCCAGGCAGCGCTGAAGGAACAGAACGGCGTCCACTGAGGTAGGTGATTCTCCTCCCCCCAACACACCTCTTGGCAGGGATAAGCTATCTATTATATCTACAGTGGTATTGAACTAGCTAAAATCAATAGTATGCAATAGGACATTTTAAAAAACACAATAAGAGTAAATGTATTTGACAGGGGTCAAAATGCAGATTTTTTAAACTTACATATACATTTTTTTTATCCTCCCACCCATTCCAAATTTTGTAATGGCTATCAGTTGAAGAATTCTGAAGGATTCACAACTTCCCTTTTTTCACTAAATTTAAGTGGTCCAGTTGAGTTAAGGTATTGCATAATTTTCCAATATTGACATACACATATGCTTCCACATAACTCAGATCAATGCTGCTACAACTGTTTTCTATTCCAAAAACATTCTGAGCATTCAGTATATTTAACATTTAAAGTTAAATCTCTACTATACTTTCTAGTCTATATACCTTAACCACATAAAACTAGAGATGGAAAATGTGTTTGGACTATGAGTGCCAGAATCTCCAGGCAATCTGGCTTTCCAGTGCAGCCCATAGCAGTAAAGTTTCCAGGCTCTACACAAAATTGGTCTTAGAAGTTCAATGGAATGCTGTTGGTAAGGCCTTAATGGGAAACATAGGGCATCTGGACCTATTGCTGAAATATCAATATCCTAAACTAGTTCTGAAAGTATGTGATATTGTGGCCCTGCAGATGTTGCCAGACTCTAACTCCCACAAACCCTAGCTAGCTTGGTCATTTGTGAGGAACCATCGGTGTTGCAGTCAGATGACATCTAGAGAGTTCACATTTGTGTACCCTTGGTCTAAACAAGCTGTAGCTGATGTAGACCATTCTTAATACATAGAAAGTGAGTGTGTTCTGTGCCATGAAGTTGAAACCAACTTATAGTGATTCTGATCGGGTTTTCAAGGTGAGAGAATTAAGGACTGGTTTTACCAGTTCTACACTCCCAGTGAGTTTCCATGGCTAAGTGGAGTTTCAAAGTTTGTTCTCCAAAGTTCTAGTCTATCGCTCTGACCACTACATCACACTGGGAATTCCACAGAACTGGCAATACCAAAGAAGAATATCAAAAGGGAATATAGAAAAACATCAATTGTTTTAAAATATAGCAAATAGAATAATACTTTTGAGTATTTGATGCTGAGACTGTGTAAGTACTTACAAAATAACAGACATGAGACTCTGGAGGTCATTTATTACACCTCTCCTCATACTACAGAAGCTGTTAAAGAAGAAGAACCACAAAACTACCTCTAAACTCTTCATCTGGTGGCTGTGATCTGAGGAAATTTCAGGCCCAGCTCACACAGCCCCCTGGGTTATACTGCAGATGCTACATACAATATGGGACACACTCTCTGGCTTGTTTGCATCCAGCCACTCCTGTCATATATTGATAATTTCTTACTCAAAGTATGTGCCCATTTGGCTGGGGGACGCTCAACATTTTTGGTGGGGCACACATTATGGCATCTTAAAAACCAACTGCTATATCTACTGTACTCCCATTCTTATGTCTGAGGAAGTGGTCTTGCCCCCATAAACTCACATTAAAATACTGTATAGCAGTTAGTCTTTAAGATGCCAAAATGTTTTTGTCTTCTTTATTTTTTATTTTTATTTTGGTTTTGCTTGATAATTTGATCAGTGTACTAGCCTTCCCACTCAAACACTTACCAAAGATAGTTACTTGCCCAGCAGTATCCTGTTTCCTGAGATTTCAGGGAGAACATTTCAAAACAGAGGGAAGGCCGTTTTGATATCACTAGCGTCTGTCGTTAAATTAGAAATAGGGCAGGCAAAGACTGGGAGAAGGATGAAATTACTGGGCCAGTTAATTGTAGATTTAAGGAGGTCAATCTGGTCAAAACCGGGATAACCAAGAGAGGGGGTGGAGCTACAAACAGCAAAGTAGCAAGAATCTGGTCTCTCCAGAGTTCTGCTGCATGCTGTGAATCCAGGCTCCCCCCAAGAAATTGGGGGGGCAGGGAGGGACAGGAGGGGCCCATCCTGAGTCGTAGGAGAGCTGAGATTTCCTGGGGGAGTGGAAGGCAACCACCCCTCAGGTCATCCTTTCTCCAGGCAGAGGATTCCGCTGATGCCATTTTCTTATGTCGTCTTAGCTGTGAAGCTCTGCAGGCAGGAGGGAAGCATGAAGATTTACAAATGACTGCATGAACAGGGACTAATTGACCTCAACATTGCTTTTGTAAGTACAAAATAAACTTAAGTGGCTGATTTCAAAGAAGATAGTATAATCTTGGAAGCGGCAAACAAGCTTTAAACCCAGACATATCGGTAATTTATTACTGCGCCACGCCTGAACAGAAACAGAAACTGGAAACTGATAAAGACACTGTCCCCTGTCCTCGGATGGTTGGAATAACTCACAACTTTTCTTATAAACTTTTATAATAGAAAAAAAAGAGGTTTAAGGAGGCGAGATGCTGCAAGAGGTAGATTTTAACCTAATGGAAGTTTTATTATGACTGAATCTACAATTGAAGCTATTTGGTGAAAGTTGAAGTCTGGGTTAGCATAATAAATCATCAGCTCTGCTGAGGATCTGACTTTTATTACTTACCGTATTTTTTGCTCCATAAGACGCACCTGACCTTAAGACATACCTAATTTTTAGAGGAGGAACACAGGGAAAATATATTCTGAACCAAATAGTGTAATAAAATATTTAATAAACTATAACAGAATAACATTTGAACCATGTAAAGTGAACAGGAGTCAACAGTGGCATTAATATAGACCATTATCAGCCAGTGATAAGACCTATACCACTCTACCTATATTTTACATTTCCTTTCATCCACCTCCTCCCCATGCTTATAGAAATGTCTCAATGACAGATGAGATTGTTGTGCAACTCTGCCCAGCTACAGCTCAAGCCTATATTAAGTTAGAAATGGTTTGTCTGATTTGGCACTGCATTGAGAGGTCCCTTTTAGTTGTGTGGAGGATAAACAGTGGAATTAAACTATTTAACAGCTGGTTTTCCTTATTTACTTTAGGTTATGCAAAAGAACAGCAACACAAAGCTTAACCTGATCCCATTCACCAGCAGTAGCACATGCTCAGCATAAGACCAAATCTCCATTTTCTGACATAATTGAACGTTTATAGCATGCAAGGCACAACAGGTTAGGCCACACAAAGGCATGAACAATGTTCTTGACGAGCCAAAAAAACTGAATACAAACTATAGTAGCTGAAATCAGGAAGCAGGTACTGTAATCCAGTTAGAAGTCACGAGGCACAGTTAGTTTCCTTGCTGCAACACCCTTTGGAAATACATTATCTATTAGATGCCCAGAGCTAGTTGAAAAGTTTGCAGGTTGAATCCAAATTTCCCATAGAAATGCATTGAAAATTAATTAATGCATTTTTATGAGGGGGAAAAGGTCAGAAACTTTAAAAAACTTAAAAGAAAGTAATTTACCAGGTACTGCAGACTGAGCCTTGCTCTTCACAGTGCCTTGGTAGACCCCAGAACAGCCAAAAAGGAGCCAAAACAGCTAAAAGTCAGCAGGCAGCCGGCAGCTGGCAGCCATTTTGTGCTCTTCTCCGCTCCTGCTCCTGCTCCTGCTCCTTTCCCCTCCCCTCTCCCCACCTAACAGCTGATTGGCGCTGGTCTGAACACTTCCTAGGCAGCTTTTAAAACAAGTATGCATGTTTCTACACAAGCAGGTTTCAACTCAAACGGAGCACCTTTTCACCCAAGCACTAACCCCAAAGAAACAGCTTTTAAACTAAATTTTACATTTTAAACCGACAATACCAGGCAGTCCCAGGTCTCTCTCCCAGCTCTCTAACTGCTTGGACTAGCAAGGAAGCAGACAAGCAGCCTCTTCACTAACTGAAAGTTTGAATTTCCCCGCTTTCCCTGCCTTCCCTGCATATTAGGCATGCTAATATCTGTGCACTGGAGGATTGTGGGAGGAACATCCAGCCCCTGATGGGGGTCCTGTGGGGCACCCCAAAACACTGAGTAGCTCTCTTGGCCTCTTTTGGGACTGGGGCTGTGCAGCCCTGTTCTGATCAGGAGGTGCAGCCGGAGGTCACCATGCCTTTGGGGGACAGGCCACAGAAAGGGGCAGGTGGTTTAGGGGACATTCCAACTCATACCTGGCAGGGGAGATACCATTGTTGTAAAAGTGGTTTTCCCAGGGTAAGGCTCATCTATTGCACTTTGGATGTGCTGATCCCTGTGATTTCCCCAAATATGGGAAAAACAACTGCCTAAGTGGGGGACTGTGTTTGTGGTTTCCCCTGGTTTTTCTAGAATTACTCTTTCCTCTTTTGTCCTTAGCTGTTTTCCCTCCCATAGGCCTGTTGGCCTTGCTGGTTTTCCAGGTGGGCTCCAGGAAGCAGATCCTAGAAAGCCAGCAGTGCAGAATGGTGAGGTCCAAACAGCAAGCTGTCTCTGGTGCTCGTTCAGAGCCTCCCAGCATGGCAGTGGGGGGCTTCTGGGTGGTGGTGGTTGAATCCCTTTTTTACTGTATTCATTCCATAAGATGCACATACTTTCTCCCCCACTATTTGGGGGGGGGGGAAGTGTGTCTTATCCCCCACTATTTGGGGGGGAAGTGTGTCATGGAGCAAAAACTACGGTAAGTACTTTATGGTTCTCAGCTAGAAGAATTAAGCAAGCTGTTTTGGTGGCTAATTTCTTCATGATAGGGAATGTTTCTTTATGTGAGGCATATATCTTGAAATTAGAAAGCATCTTGTCCCATTTACCTCTCAATGAAGATGGATTTAACAGAAGATTTAATAAATGATTTTCAGGACATGCAAATGAACATTCTGAACTATCTTACAATCCAGTTCCTTGAACTTCAGACATTGCTTTCAGACATGAAAGAAACGGCAGAGCATTTGGAGTTCTCGTCAGACCAGCGCATTGAAATAGAAGCAGCACCAGAGAGAGTGACTTTATTTGTTTTTAGAAAGGAGGGTGAAACCCTCAAAAATGAGGTCAGGAAAATTAATTTGTATTGTGTGAGAGAGGAGCAGGTGGATGAAAAAGAGATGTGTTCTAATCTGATGGGTGAATATGTAAAACAGGGAAGTGGAAAGGCGAGGCTGAAAAGGAAATGAAATACTGATTACAAACCAGACATTGTTTGGCTTCAAAGGCAGAACATGATTGATGGAAAAAATCCACCAAACCAGAGAGAAAATAGTCTAATAGGGTTCCACAGATGGCATTTTAAAACCAGTAAAAAGGAGGCAATTTAATTTTAGGTTTATAATGCTATAAATAAAAGGGGAAATGTTAATTGATGAATATAATAACAAGAATTATAGACTGAGAGGCACACAGATATACAGTGGTGCCTCGCATAGCGACGATAATCAGTGCAGCAAAAATCGCTGCAAAGCGATTTCGTCGCTATGCGATTTTAAAAAGCCCATAGGAATGCATTGAAACCCCTTCAATGTGTTCCTATGGGCTTCAGACTCACCTTTAAACAAAAATCCTCCATACGGCAGCCATTTTCGCTGTCCGGTAAGCGAGGAATCCATCCCAGAAAACAGCAGGCAGCCATTTTTTTACCCAGCGGCCATTTTGGAACAACTGATCAGCTGTTAAAAAATCATCGCTTAGCGATGATCGGTAAGCGAAACGGTACCGATCATCACAAAGCGATTTCCCCCTATTTAAAACATTGCAATGTGATCGCAAAAGCGATCGCAAAATCTTCGTTGCTATGCAATTTCATCGTTAAACGGGGCACCCGTTAAGCAAGGCACCACTGTACATAAAACTTATGTGATTTATATACTGCAAGTAATTTCGAATATGTTTGGAGTCAAATGGCAACTAAGAATTTCCAGCTACGTAATCTGAAATGTTTATGATGAATATAACATTAGAAATTGTTGATTCTAAGGCACATATTTAGAGAAACAAAATATGTATGAATTGTAACATGATCAAATATATGGTGAGATATAATATCCCCATTTTCTGAAATATTGGTGGCATGTGAAATTCTGATATGAAATACATGTATGTATAGATGTACAGTGGTGCCTCGCTTAGCGACATTAATCCGTTCCGGAAAAAATGTTGCTGAGCAATTTCATCGCTAAGCAATATTAAAAAGCCCATAGAAACGCATTAAAACGCGATTAATGTGTTCCTATGGGTTTAAAAGCTCACTTTTAAGTGAAAATCCTCCACAGCGCCGCCATTTTCGCTGCCTCTTAAGCAAGGAAAAACAGCGGGCGACCATTTTGTTTTCCCGGCAGCCATTTTGAAACCACTGATCAGCTGTTAAAAAAGGGTCGCTTTGCCATGATCGCTTCCCCGCGATCATCACAAAGTGAAAAAACCCATAGGGACCATCGCAAAGCAATCGCTTTTGCAATCGCAAAAACTCTGTCACTAAGCGATTTTGTTGCTCAACAGAGTGATCGCTATGCGAGGCACCACTGTAAACTAGAGTTAACATAGTACTGGAGATTATTCAATTATAATGCATTTACATAGAGATATTAAGCATATATGAATTATAATATGATTAAGTAACCAATGTTAGATAAATATATCTTGTGGGGGAAATGTTAATTGATGAATATAATAACAAAAATTATAAACTTAGAGGCACACAGATATACATAAAATTGATGTGATTTATATACTGCAAGTAATTTCGAATATGTTTGGAGTCAAATGGCAACTAAGAATTTCCAACTATGCAATCTGAAATGTTTATGATGAATATAACATTAGAAATTGTTGGTTCTAAGGCACATATTTAGAGAAACAAAATATGTATGAATTGTAACATGATCAAATATATAAGGTGACATATATATAATATCTCCTTCTTCTGAAATATTGATGGCATGTGAAATTCTAATATGAAATACATGTATGTATAGATGTAAACTAGAATAACATAGTACTGGAGATTATTCAATTATAATGCATTTACATAGTGATATTAAGCACATACGAATTTTTGGTGTTTTTTTTCTTGTTGAAATGCGGATTTCTCATGATGGTAAATCATTGATATTCTGATATATAATTGGTTAGCCAAGGATGTAAGAGAAATAATCTTTAAAAAAATCAATTATTAGAATTATTATAACCTTAGGACGGTTTATATTTGAATTAATTCTTTAAGAGCAATAAGGTTGATGCAGTCAGATTTATATAATGGATAATACTGTATGCAAATGCCTCCACCCTGCCTATATGTGGGTTTTTTGTTTGTTTGTTTTTTGTTGTATTTTTATTGTTTTTGCTTGTTTTGTGTGTTTTCTGTTTAGTTTTGTAGGTTTATATGTGTGATAAAAAAATAAAATATTTTTTTAAAAACCAGGATAACCAAGAGCTGAAATAAAATACCACATTGTTTTGGTGGCCAAGCAGGCAACTAAATCTGCGAAGTATTTCATCAATCTAAAACAAGCATTCATGCAACAGTAACAAACAATTTAACAAATGCAACTGCCAGGCCAGTATAGTGTGATAGTAGTCCCATCCTTTCAGGCAAAACTTTGGGAATATAAATAGCAGGATTATGTACATAAACAAATATTACATACACAATTCTTTGTCAACATGGGCCCTTTAGATACCTCTGACTCCTTTCTCTTTCAGTGAATAGTTATTGAGAATTGTTTGTCAATTGCTTTATGCTGCTTGAGGTGAAATCCATCTCCATCTTTTCTTTTTTATTTAGAAACGCAATCTAAGCATTGTGGAGTCTGACATTGGCTTATTTATGTATTTATTCTATTTATACCCCGCCTATCTGGTCATTGCGACCACTCTAGGCGGCTTACAACACAATAGTAATCTTAGAAATACAATTAAATAATAAAAGTCTTGGTCAAATATATAATAATAAATGTTTGTTCAGAATAAACTTGTGAAGGCTTTAAATATCATGATACTCTGCTGTACTTGCTAGAACAGACTTTAATGACAACTCCTCTGGAAATGCTCACATAGCAGATTAAGAAACTCCTTTGCTGTGCCAAGCTGAGTTCTGGGACCAAATACTGCAAGGAAAAACTATGTTGTCGTGGTAATGTAACAGAGAGTCTTGCATTATCTTTAGGGGACCCAAAGCTTATCATCAGGGAGAACAGATCCATAGTAGAGGAGGTAATAGTGCAGTTTGGGAAGCTTCTCCCAGCACTGTCTGACAGACCGTGACCTGATGGCTGATAGTTGGTTTGCTTTAATGTCTGAAAGCATTCTTTCAGAAAGATCAGACTGTGGATTGGCATGACAGGACAAGATTCAGTGTGGATTATTTTGGTAAGGGTCTCTTAAAGAGAAAGGACAAATGGAAACAAATAGAACGTCTGGGATTGTTGTTCAAACAGCTGTTTACAGGGAGACTGCAGACTGAATGCATCAAAGTAATGAGTTGCAACTGTTTTACTGAAAATATATGATTTACATTCAGAAACACATTAGTTGCTTTGTTTCCAGTGTGTAATTGGTGAGAGTATTAAACTTTAAGTGTATCCCCCAGATGTATTGTCACTCTGACTGGAATTCCTCAAACTTTGGTTTTCTTTCATTAAATTAATTGAAATAATGCTGTTTCAGTTTTGTTGCCCGAAACACATAGCTATGGAAAAGAAACAATTTAAAAAGTGTGCCATTAGGTGCCTTTCATCTCTGTTTGATACAGGGAACAACTGTATCTTATATTTTCAGAAGAAATGGGGAATATAAGTTATATTCTATTGGAAGGGAAATGAGGGCTAAACTAGACATGATGGTTGCTAACATGATTTGCACTTCTGTGGTTTATTTTTCTTTAACGTAGAGCTGGCACATAGTGCAAGTGGGGGATGAGCCACATTGGGATGACTGCACAAAGGAGCTCTTTCCCACACATGTGCCTCCTATTCACAAGAAGAGGAAAACTCTCCTGGCATCCATGGGAACTGTCCTCCTCCTGTTAATACTAGGAACTGTAGGGTTTAGGGACAGGTTCATGTTCACACACACACAACACAAACACATACATTTAAATTTTGCGGACATTTATTTATATATTTAAGCCAACATCCACATATATTTTTTTACTACAATGGCCAAAGTATCCATGTTGTCCCATGACCAAAATCTCTAAAGGTGGGTAATGCCTTTAAGTAATGTGTAATCTTGCACACTCTCCAGATTACCTTATCAGGCTACTGTGTTTCCCCGAAAATAAGACAGGGTTTTATATTAATTTTTGCTCCTACAAATGCATTAGGGCTTATTTCCAGGGGATGTTTTATTTATTTCATGTACAACAATCTACATTTATTGAAATACAGTCATGTCGTCTTCTTCTGGATGCTGCGCAATGGTGGGTTTCACTTAACTAGGGCTTATTTGGGGGGTAGGGTTTATATTAGGAGCATCCTAAAAAATCATAGTAGGGCTTATTTTCGGGTTAAGTCTTATTTTCAGGGAAACAGGGTAGGTGGTAGAAAAAAACCACATGAGTGAGTGAGTGGGGTGTGTAAGGGAAGAAGCAGGGCAGCCCAAAAATCATCTAGAGGCAGGATGTTCAAAAGATTGTGAAATTCTAATTGGTCTACCTGTAGGTTTTGGTTGTTTCTGGGTTTCATGGGTCCAACATTAAAATAGTTATGGAATAGCAATACAGAAGACACTGGCACTGTTCTGAAGAGGAGCAATTTACAGCATTATGCTTTTCCAGGTGTACCTAAATGTTGGTAACAAATATAACGCTGAAAGCCCACTTTTGTTTCTTCATCACATAGTAAGGGGGAAGAAGAGTAAAATATGACGGAAAGTGGTGAGTTCTGATATGTTCCGCCCTCTATGTCCCTACTCAACCCTTCTGTACAGCTGCTTTGCCCAATTATGCATCTGGCAAATCCAGCTGAGAAAAAGCTGGTGGGTAGGCAGGTTGTAGGCACAGGGATGATTAATCACTTTCCTCTGTTGTAAATTCCTTTCCTCACTTCCCACTGGAGCAGCTGAGCTGAGCAGGTTCCCCTTGACATTTAGTCCAGTCGTGTCTGACTCTAGGGGGCGGTACTCATTCCAGTTTCCAAGCCGTAGACCCAGCGTTTGTCTGAAGGCAGTTTCTGTGGTCACGTAGCCAACGTGACTAGACACGGAACACTGTCACCTTCCCACCGTGGTGGTACCTATTTATCTACTCACATTTTTACATGCTTTCAAACTGCTAGCTTGGCAGGAGCTGGGACAAACGATGGGAGATCCCTCCATTGCGTGGATTCGAACTGCTGGTGTTTTGACTTTGCAGCCCAGAGGTTTTGCAGTTCAACCCACAACGGCACCACTGTACTCAGGTGCCATGCCTGTATACCTATGCTGAAATAAGAGCAGGGAGCTGGGTGGCCATTGCAAAATACAAATATGAGAATAGGAAAACCTTTATACCTATGCTGTGTACTGTGATGAGATTTAATACACTCTATTAACATATCAATTATTATGAAACACTGGAGGATAACAACCATAAAAACTGTTTTTGCCCAAGTGTAATTCTATTTTTATTCACTGATTTGGCCATTAGTTGATAACAGCACACATAGCATGCTATTTAGGGTATAAATGTAAATGAGTGTGGTGAAATGCCCAAGTCCCTCCTGTCCCTCATATGGAGCTCTAGGGCAGGAGCCTATGGCAGGACAGGAGGGGCGGAGTCAGAAGGACAGTTAGTCTCCAAGGGTTAGAGAGAAGAGGTTTTGAAGTGTTAAGACAGAGACTGGAAAATTGGTGTGTGTTAGAGAATAGATAAGAGATAAAAGTAATAGAAAATAGATAGTCATAAGAAATTGTTACAGTGGTTAATGTGAATGAATACAAACAAGCAAACGTGTAATCCTATCCAAGTTTAATGACTGAACAATAAAAGAACCTCTATGACTTTACTTCTGTGATTTACCAATCAAACAATAAATAAACCTGTTATATTTGGGAACCCGTGTCTAAGAAGCATATTTGGTACAGTGTGGATAAAGATCCACTGGTGGCAGCATGTAAAAGAGAGAAAATAGTACATTGTGTCCGAAGGTGGACCTGTGTTTGAGGGAAAACAAACAGGGGACACTAGGGGGAACGCGACAAAGAGCACCTTTTAAGTTGAAATAAAACCAAACAGCAGCATCAATTTAAGAACATCATGGGGCGGCTTTCAGAAAAACACACACACCTGAAAAGCTACTAGTTTCTTTTAAATGCCTGTAAGAGGAAAAATAATGGAGGAATGAGAGCCTATTGTTATAGAATGTTGGTTGGTTGGTTGGTTTTAAATATTTTTCCCCTGAAAAAATGCATTGCTTTTCCATTGTGTCCTCCAAAAGCTTTGGAATACCACTCCCTTCATCCTTGAACTGGTGGGGTAACATGTGGGCTACATGTGGTCCCCACTGGTTTCGCAGGGGGTTACTATGTAAAACTAACAATAAAAAGTGATGCCAAATGTGATGGACACCCATTAGAATAGAATTTTAGGATCAAACCCTCTAAGTATTAGGTAAAGGTTCCCCTTGACATTTAGTCCAGTCATGTCCGACTCTAGGGCTCATCCCTGTCTCCAAGCCATAGAGCCAGCGTTTGTCCAAAGACCGTTTAGGTGGTCACGTGGCCAGTGCAACTAGACACAGAACGCCGTTACCTTCCCACCTTGGTAGTACCTATTTATCTACTCCCATTTTTACATGCTTTTGAACTGCTAGGTTAGTAGGAGCTGGGACAAGCGACAGGAGCTCACTCGCTGGTGTGGATTCAATCTTACGATCTGCTGGTCTTCTAACCTTGCAGCACAGAAGCTTCTGCAGTTTAACCCACAGCCAACTCTTCCCATAATGCTCTAACCCCCAAACCAGCTGGAAATGAACTGAATGGCACAGAATGGCTACTTCCCCCTCTCATCAGTCACTTGTGATCAGAGGGGGCTGACAGAACAAACTATACATCTCTTGCAGAATCACACTCCAGAACCCATTCTGGGTAGGAAACAGATATTCCAGAAAACAACCCGGAAGGGGCACTTCACTGTATAATAAACCAATCTGCCCCATCTAATCATGTGTGAGGGTCAAATTTGCTTAGAAATGGCTGTTGCTTACTGTTTTCCAGAATATAGATTTTCCACCAGAACAGGTATTGGAAGGTAGTTCCTGTTTTTGTGGTTTGTTACCTAACATTGCATCATGAATTTTGTTGAGTCTTCCTCCTTGAGAGTGGCCAATGAACTGCTGGATAGCTCAGTGGTTTAGGCATCTTACAGCAGAGCTAGAGGTTGGGAGTTCAGTTCCCCCCACTGTGCCTTTTTGACAGGGACTGGACACAATCCACAGGATCCCTTCCATCTATGCAGTTCTGAGATATATTATTATTATCCTGAGTTGTTTTGCAGAATGTCCATGTTCTGCCTGGAACAGACACTAGAGTGTAATTCCTTCAAATATTTTGTTGTATCAGTCCCTCCTAATTGAATGTGAATTTGGTTGGTTTGTACTACTCAGAAGATGCCTTTCTGGGATGTTTTCCAGAACATCAGTTTTCTGCCTAGGATGGATAGTAGACTGTGGTTCCTTGGGATGTTTTGTGGCTGCTTGCATCCACCCTCTCTTGTTGCATGTGAATGGTGAATTTGGGTGATTTGTCCTATGTGGAAGTTGCCATCCTGGACAGTTTTCCACAAAATCAATTTCTGGTCCAAAACAGGTACTGGAGTATGGCTCATGTTTCATTTGCATCTCTCTAATCATATGTAACTAGTGAATTTGGTTGACCTGTCCTCCTACCCAGATACGGGCATTGCAATCCATTCTGTTCTGCTATGCCTTGGGGGTATTAAAAGGTATAGAAAAGAGCAACATTTGCTATGTTTAATTTCAAAAATGTTGTTTTGATATGGGTCCATTACTCCCCAATAGTCATCAAGTGCTCATTCTGGCCTATTCCAGCTTTTAACACATTTTCTTGTTTCTCTCCTGAGTGAAACTGAACTTATGTGATGCTGACTTTTCTTGCCTCAGAAATAACTATAGCTGGCTTTAAACACCTTTTACAAACTTTAAACATCAGGACATTCTTTCAAAATCAAAGAGTTAAGGTACTGTTCTGTTCAGGAAATACAGTGGTGCCTCGCACAACGATGTTAATTGGTTCAAAAAAAAATGTTCTGTGAAAACATCGTTCTGTGAAACACCATTTCCCATAGAGATGCATTGAAAACCGGATAATCCGTTCCATTTGGAACGGATTGCCGTCTTTAAGCGAAAATCCCCATAGGAAACATCGTTGTGTGAAACAATGTATCCACCATTCAAATGCATTGAGTAGGCTTCAAGGCATCTCAATGGGGGCGAAAGAAATTCACCAAAAATTGATGAAGATTCAGAACAAAGCCAGATTAAGTTTGCAAAGGTTTCACAAGCTGCATTAATGAGTCCAAGCATTTAAAACAGTTTCTGAGTCTTCGTTAATTTTTGGTAAAATTTTTTCTGCCCCATTGAGATGCATAGACCCCCCCAACCAAGAAGCAGCATGGCAGCAGTTAAAAAAATTTTAAAATCAGATTTGAACTTGGGCATCCAAATCCCAGAGGCAGGCATGGCCACAAGAGAACAGCAACCATTTCCTTGCAGAATTCCACACACACAAAGCATAACCACCACCACCCCAATCAAGAAGCAGCATGCAGGGTTAAAAAATTAAAATCAAGTTTGAACTTGGGCATTCAAATTCCACACAAATCCACAGAAACCCCCAGCCAAAAAAACCCCTGCAATTTCCCCAATGAAAAAACCCCCCATAACCAAAGCCAGACAGACCCAAATTCCCCCTTGCAAAAATCATCAGAGTTTTGCAATACAGTACAGATACACTGTAAAACCCACCACCCACCCAGGAGAAGAAATGCAAGCTTACCTTTGAAAGTTCTCCAGCACAGAAAGCATCCACAAGACAGAGCAAAGAGGCAAAGCCAACCTTTGAACTGCATGTGGGAAAGTAAACCCAGGATGCATGGGGAAGGTTTTTTATTCCTTCCCTGCACAGGCGCAATGCATCCTGGGTACAGGCAGTTAGAAGAACAAATTAGCATTGCCAAACAGCCACCTTTCCCGCTCTTTTTTGAAAACATTGTTAAGTGAAAAAGGGGACCCAAAATGCAATCGTTCTGTGAAGCATGGTCCCAAAATCGTTGTGTGAAAATTCCCCATAGGAAACAAACATTGTTGTGTGAATTTATCATTGTGTGAGGCACTCGTTGTGCGAGGCACCACTGTATAAAGAAAGTAGCATATACACTATAACACCTGTATCAGTTCCATAATCTGCTGTGGATGTCTGAAACCACAGGTATGAGGGAATCTTATGTAAAACATAAAAAGATGTGGGACAAAGGCCACAAGGGGACACCCTTGTGTGTTGTATATAGGACTGCTGCAAACAGTGGGTAAGTGAAACCACAGATTTTCACAGATTGGTCCATCGGATACGGGGGTCCTGCTATACAATAATGTTTACATAACCCCAGAGTTCTTCTACAGAGTTCTTCTCTAACTTTCTTTGTACTTATCTAAAGAAACTTTGGAGGAGAGTTGTTTCTTTATGCATACCTGACATACTGCACACACTAGAAAAAGGGAAAGAGAGAATGTTGAGTGGGTGGCATGAAAAATGCCACATTTGAACCAGCTCTCCATATGAAGCCTATTATAGAGAAATGCCCAACTCTGTTTTGATCCCTTCCAGCACCCCTTCCAACTGCAAATAAATATGTTGTATTATACACAAAGAAGGTCAGGCTGCATGTTAGTTTTCCTTATATTTTCCTAGAGCAAATATAATTGTGTCCTCTTCCGCTCCTGCAGTCCTTTCGTCGCCACTTCCCCTGCTGTTGTACTAAAATGCAACTCCTCCGTTTCTTTGGAAGGCGAGGTGGGTCTTTTCTCCAGTTCATGAAATCAACCTGCTCTCCATCATTCCATTCTAATAGGCCCAGTTTTCTGTGATCGCTCAAGCCTATAATGAATGAAAATGTACAGATTGATGGCCATCTAACAACTTCAAATCAAATTGAACTCAAAATTCTTATCTGACTCTATATGTCACAACTGTCCAACCTATATATAAATATAAATATGTATATTTGTAGCAAGAAGTATCTTGATAGCTATACTCTACATTTAGAGATGTTTAAGATTTTGGAAGCTCCCTGTGTGGGATTGTGTTTAGACAAGGGAAAAAGCCCGTAAGAGTGATTTAGCACCAGTAGCAGGAAAAATGCAATGAATGGCTCCAACCCCTTGGCCAGTCCTCTGATAACATCTGGTCAAGGCCACTCTTCATAAGACTCCAATATGTACTTAAGCCACAAGCTCTTCAGGCAAAAGGGAAACGCTCCAGAAGAGTGGTTAGCAGTTGGGAGAGAGGCCAAACCAACAGAGTTCCAATAAAAAGAGTTGGTGAGCCTGGAAACCCTTTACCAGCAACCTGAGAATTTCCCTCTGGTGGAAGACTGGAAGAGCTTGAGTATGAAAAGTTTTAAAACATAAGTATTTCAAAAAGATTATCTTAAAAAAATTGATGGAAAATGTATTATCTTTGCTGTAATATCCAAACTGAACAATGACTTTCTGCTTCATACACACCTATCCAGAAAGATCTCCTTCCACTGAAGTTCCACAGCCATTTCATTTGCGATGTTGAAGTCACACTTACTAAACTGCCATGATACCTAGGTGTAAGAGATTTTTTTTAGAGTCAGAAGTAGCACCTGTCCTCTTGATTGAGGTGGAGAGCATACACTCCCTATAGTATTAATAGGTTATAATATGAACAATATACAACAAAATTGAAGCCATGAGAATACATTTTATGAAACCATTTAGGACAGCATTTTGTAATGGAGCACCATCCCCCACTTTCTTACATATTGTTGCCATTATTCCCTAAACACAGAGCTGAAAGGCAATAAGTATCTCTCTCTCTCTCTCTCTCTCTCTCTCTCTCTCTCTCTCTCTCTCTCTCTCTCTCTCTCTCACACACACACACACACACACACACACACACACACACACACACACACACACACACACACACACACACACACCATCTCCAGCTCCCTGTTGCATACCCTTTCTCGTACAGTACTGTTTGGGAAATTAGTCACGCAATTGGTCGCACAACAGGAAGTGACGTTGTACTCCTTATTTGCCCTGGCATTCTATATTTACAGGATATATGCCTGTGTATGTTTGGTATTTCTTTAATAGTAAGGGCTTTAGTACGAGAATTTGTAAGCAGAAATCTGTTCCTGGAACTGGGATTTCCGTACCTTCTCTCTGTTGAAGCCTCTTGTATCTCCCACAATCCTGAGGGCCAGAATCTGCTGCACAACCTCATGGAATGTAACAAGGAAAGATGCACACCGAGGAAGGAATAGGGAAAATTGCAGGTTCTTGTTGCCTCGCATTAGAAGAGGCTTCTATTCAAAATACAGTCCCTTTGGATCCAGCTTGTATCTCTAACCACATTTGAATACTATTTCTGCTGAGCGCACTACCCTAAAATATTTACTTGGAAATCAGTTTTATGAATTTCAGTGGAACATTAAGGTGAGTGTGTAAATGCAAGAAATTTAAAAAACTTTAAAGAGAAGGCCAGAAGTTCTAATTACTAAGCCCAATCAAAATTTCAAACACATTAGAGAAAAGAAATATATTAGTTTGTTGTTGTTTAGTCGTTAAGTCATGTCCGACTCTTTGTGACCCCGTGGACCAAAGCATGCCAGGCCCTCCTGTCTTGCACTGCCTCCTGGAATTTGGTCAAATTCACGTTGGTAGCTTTGATGACAGTGTCCAACCATCTCATCCTCTGTCGTCCCCTTCTCCTCTTGCCCTTACACTTTCCCAACATCAGGGTCTTTTCCAGGGAGTCTTCTCTTCTCATGAGATGGCCAAAGCACTCAGGGTTGATTTCCTTCAGAATGCATAGTTTTGTTCTCCTTGCAGTCCAGGGGACTCTCAAGAGTCTCCACCAGCACCACAATTCAAAAGCATCAATTCTTCAGCAGTCAGCCTTCTTTATGGTCCAGCTCTCACTTCCATTCATCACTACTAGAAAAACCATAGCTTTGACTATGCGGACCTTTGCCAGCAAGGTGATGTCTCTGCTTTTTAAGATGCTGTCTAGGTTTGTCATCGCTTTCCTCCCAAGAAGCAGGCGTCTTTTAATTCTGTGGCTGCTGTCACCATCTGCAGTGATCATGGAGCGCAAGAAAGTAAAATATGTCACTGCCTCCATATCTTCCCCTTCTATTTGCCAGGAGGTGATGGGACCAGTGGCCTAAATGCCGTAGGAGATTACTATCTCATTACCTAGAGAGTGGATTGTGGATAGAGCTAATAGTTATGTGAATTCCATTCTACTTATCTGTTCTCACCTTAACACTAAGACTACTTTAATATGCCCATAGGATAATAGCTGTTAATAATGTTGGACCTCACACTTATTCCAGGCATTTTTACAACTGTCCTTGTCTGGATTTTCTCTCCATCTTGTCTTCTCCCCATTTGGTTTTACCAGAGGTCATATGATACCTCAAAAGTGTGCACATTATGGACATTTACAATTGCTTTTAATCAAAAAACTGCCTACCTATGAATTTGGGAATTTGGATGTTGTTTAACATTCAGATGGGGTGGTTCTTGTAGAAGCAACAAACACTGAATATAAACATTTTGGCTACAGTGATCCAAGACCTAATTTATAAAACTGAAGCCTTTAAAAATAGGCCCAACTGTTGGCATTGACTTCTGCTGGCAAAACTAAAACTCCACAGTTGGTGAAAGAGTAGCTGGATACAGGGGTATAAAACATAAGGCTTCTTACTTTCTCCTGCAACTCTGGGCAGCTACAGTCCACTTGGCTTTTGAATCAGTGATCAGGACATAGCATCTTCCATCATGATGGCTCCATTCAGGAGGACATGGTTTCACAGAAGCATCCTAGAATTAAATAATTTCACTTCAGAATGATTTGCTAAGTAGTGTCCACCTTCTGGAAAACTGAAATTGTGCCAGTTCAGAATTAGCTTGGGGAAGTGAACTGTTTTCCAAAACCCAGAAAATACTAGCTTCCTGTGACAATATCGTGCTTGAAGAAAATCCAGTTCCCAAGCAGACCCTACTATCATGCAAAGCAGCGGCAGCCCCCTTGCTACTCCTTATGTGTTCCTTGGCCTTTCCCCTTCTTTAGAGGACACTGCTGTGCGTATGCCATGCAGCCTCTCCAGCACTTCTTAAACAAGCCCAGTGACCTGCGGCATGTTGGAGGACTCCATGCTGTTCCCAGAGGTGAAGAAAAATCTAACTTCCAGTCTAGTCAACTTCCATATATGGAATAGAGAAGTGTGCCAGCTTCTTTATCACCTCATGCACCAAAACATCTAAAGCTGTTTCTGGCTAGGAGAACCGACCCAGCTGCTCACACTCAAGAAACTGACCATTCTTGTTACAGAGCATGATGAGTCCACCTCTTTACCATACTGAACCAAAAAAAACCCTACTGTATTTGATAGCAATCATGTTTTCTAGGTCACAAGTTATCCTGAAAAGGTGGTGAGTAGTCTGTGCCAAAGCAGTGTAGTGAGACAGATGGACAAGCGAACAACAGAAAATTGAACCATGACCAAACAGAGCCATGAAGTGAGTTTATAAACCCTAGCATTCCACCAGCCTCTACAACCCAGATGCACCTTTGCTGAAAACTGGAGGGCTTGCAGACAGATATTACTGTTCTCTTTTTCCAAATGGTTTCCAATTCAAACACACATGCTGATTGCTACCTTGTTTGGGTTAGTCCACAATGTCCAAGAAATTCCATCACATTGATACATCTTCTGGGTGCTTTTTTCAAAATGCAAGAAACCCTTCACATCCGATGTGCAGCTCTTTGGGAAGGAAAGGCTCTGGGCCTAAATCAGGAAGAGATGTTTACAAAAAGAGACAAAACAATTTTCATAGACTCTCTCTCCAATGTTTATAAATTAGTATTCCAAGCCGGCCTTTTGAATTTATAATGCTAATTTTCTAAATATTCAAACTTCTTTTATAGTTGATTATTGCTCAATCATTCAGACAGATCTTTTCTTCATCAGACTTGGAAGTGACATTGCTGAATATATATATTGGTAAATCTTTCAAATACTTTACAACAAGTGTGGCCACAGTATAGCCCGCATGCCACATGTGGCCCACCAAGACTTATTTTGTGCCTCCTGTTTGCCAAAAAAAACCAAAAACCATTCTTGAAAAGATCCAAACCCTACCTCACCAAAGGTATGTGTACACACACACACACACACACACACACACACACACACACACACACACACACACACACACACACACACACACACACACACACACACACACACACACACACACACACACACACACACACACACACACACACACACACACACACACACACACACACACACCCTACCTTACAGTGGATATTCAGTCACTTCAGGTTTGGATTTTTTTATTATTATTATTTTATTTTTTGCTTTAAAAAATTCAGTCCTGATGGAGCACCTGGTGGCACCTGAGGGGATCAGTTTTGCCCCCCAATCCAACCAAAATTGCTCATCCCTTCCTTACAACACTCATTGCCATTTCTTCTCTCAATGACCATAAAATGAGCATTCTGATGCATGAAGGTGGAAACACCCACACACCCGCACATGAACACTACATATCTGATTTACACTTTTCTGCAATAGTACATATGGCAGAATGCAGAAACAGAGAATAAAAGATTTTTATATCAGAATGTTGGAATCTGTAGAAATTCTGTTTTCTTGATAGAAAACAAACAACTAAAAAAAGTGTTGAAATAAAAAACTTTTTTTGAGATTAAATGTAATGGTAGCAGACCCATGTATTTAAACTAGACTTTGACAAAACTAGTTACTTTAAAGATTTTTCCCCTCTTAATATCAGTGGCATAACTACATTACCCACCCCTCCCAAAAACCTAATTCCTTCTGTAGTTACTTTAGCTTTTTAGTCACTTGTCTAGTTACAGGTGTTTGGCTTCCCTAAATGTTGGAGAAGGAATATCACACAATTCAACCATTGACTTGTTTTGTGCTGTGTGCTAATGCTTAGTGCTGAGTTGTGGCAACAGTGACATGGTGCGTATTGTACCACTGGCACTAAAGTGTCATTTTTAAAAAATAACAAAAAACTTACTTTAAAAGTAAAAAATAATTTTAAAAATACCTAAAATAAAGCAGGGATTAACTGCTTTGAAGGGCCTTGGAAACACACAATGTGCTGTATGTAGGGCTGCCTTTGAAGACGGTCTGGCGACTGCAACTGGTCCAGAATCGAGCTGTGCGGCTGGTGAGTGGCGGGGCCGCTAGAGAACATATCAAGCCAATTCTGTTTAAGTTACATTGGTTACCAGTTGCTGCCCAGGCCCAATTCAAAGTGCTTGTTTTGACATGTAAACCCCTAAACGGCTTGGGCCCTGGATACCTGAAGAACGGCCTCCTTCCATATGAACCTACCCGGCAGTTAAGATCTAGCCAGGGGGCCCTTTTGAAAGAGCCATCCCTCAAGGAGGTAAGAGGGAGGGCTTGTAGAGCAAGGGCCTTTTCGGCAGCTGCCCCCAGACTATGGAACGCCCTCCAAACTGAGATTCGTCTGGCGCCAACGCTGATGACATTTCAGTGCCAGGTCAAAACCTTCCTGTTCCAGAAGGCTTTTAATTGAAATATCAGCTGTGGGTCCAATGGCAATTTTTAGAGTTTATATTTTAATTGCATTTTAATTGTTTTGATTTTTTATTGTATTTTAAATGTTGTAAGCCGCCCAGAGACCTTTGGGTAGTGTGGGCGGCATATAAATAAATAAATAAATAAATAAATAAATAAATAAATAAATAAATAAATAAATAAATAAATAAATAAATAAATAAATAAATAATAAAAGTCATTTTTCAAACTCTGGATTAAACTGCGGTTGTTCCTAGCCAAATATAAAAAGGGGCTAGGGATCCAGTCTTAAAAGCAAAACAAACATACTCCTGGGAATCCTTTCATCAAATGTTTTTCTCTGTAATGTATCCTGGCATCGCTTTTCCCCAACTGGATTCACTTCTAATATGGTAGCCTGACTTGAAGAAAAGCATTTAGAATGTGCGAAAGTGAACAGGCAGATTATGTCCCCATTTGTCATCTGGCATACCTGATTGTTGGCGGATCTCATTTAAACACATCAGCATGCCCCCATAATGTCTAATTTTAACTTAAAAGTAAAATGGAATGAGATTGTATTTTCTTTTAATAGAAAAAGCACTACTCATTTACTCATTTTTATTTTTATTTTATTTGCATACTACCTTTTTTAATAAAACGATTCAAAGTGGGTCAGAATAACTGAGCTACAAATATACATTAAAAATTTAAAAATAGGGTATTATAAAGAAAATGATCACACAAACACTAAAAGAACCTCAGTGTTCCATGGGAAGTGTAGTTCAGTGAGGCATCCCCCCCCCAAGAGTTTAATGGCTAGCAAGATGACTTTCCCACAGAGCATTTCAATTGATCAGGAGCACCTCTGTCTTTTCTAGATTAAATTTAATTCTGTTTACCCTCATCCAGGCCATTAACAACAACAGAGACTGGTTTAGAACAAGAATATCCACTTGCCCAGTTCCCTTCTGGATGCTCTTATAAGTCAGAAAGGGGAAGGATCCACACACATAGTGGGGTCACCTCTCTGAGGATCCTGTCCATCCTTTGTCTGTACATATACTAGGGGTAGTACATATACTAAGAGTATAACAAAATAAGAAACAAACAATACAAACAACTTACTTTAAAAAACACATCAGTGCCATTTCTAAACAGAGAAGAAGGATGGACCTGAAAGGAAAATTAAGTCTGATTACTAACAGAAGCTTAGGGCCAAACCACATGTTACAGACAACCCATCATTGAATACCAGTTAGTGTCCCATTCAGGCAGACATTTGTGACTAAGCAAGCATACTTGAAGATCAACTTCGTGTTTAGCGCCTGATGACCAAGCACAAAAGAGCAAGATAATTTACGAACTATGGGAGATGTGAAAAGTTCCTGCGATGATAATCAGACATTCTTAGAACTGAAGGAATTCCACCTTCCAACGATGACTTAAGTGAGATATCTAGTTTAGCCTTCCTATCATTTGGGAAAGGGAATGGGCTGTTCAACCTGATCAGTGCTCAAAAACTGCATCCATGTTTTGACCTCATCTGCCCTTATCAGGTGAGGGTTTTTTTCATACAAAATACACTGTTTAGCAGCAACAATGGAACAATTCCTCTCCACCAGTCGAGTGATCATGCTTACTGTTTTGCGATTTCCAACAGGCCTTAGCCTGCTCCTTGAAAGATTTACCGAGATGAATTTTGTTAGCTTGTCTCTTCTCTCTTTTGCCATCTCTTTGGAAAGAGACATTGGGATCCCTTCCAAGTGAACAATGCCATGCCTGGAAGATGAAGAGGAGCCTGGAAGCAACATCCCTTTCATCCATAAGTTGTGACCGTTTTGGCTGGAGGGATGGGATGAGTGGCACTGACCTGAAAAGCAAATAAGATGGCAGACGGTCAGTCCTTTTTATATAAAAGCCGATCGCTGGTCACATTTGATGTGGGCGATGAAACAGCTTGTAATTAGAAGCAGAATTTTTTTATCTGATGTTAATTTCTTCCTTTTTGAAACTAGTTTTTTTGTTTATTTCTCTATTTGATTTGTCAACTGAAAAGCAGTTTAGCAATCCATCTAATGTATGAGATATGGGAAGTGTCACTTTTGAAAAAGAATCCACTTCCTAAAACTCTAACATATTATTGGACAAAGTGTGCCCTCATGAGCAGCTGGCCGTTTGCTCCATTATTTGAGCAAAGACCTACATTTCTAGGACCAATCTGCATATTAATCACTTCCTCACTTTAGCTCTAAGCCAGGCAGATGAAAAAAACTTGTACTGTATGACCTGTGAGGTATTTTCTGGGAATTGCAAAGCATTCAGTGTTAGTGGAAGGGTTAGCATTAGCATTAGTAATAGGCTTAGCGTTAGGGTTACCCAACCATGTGTTTTCTGGATCCACTCCTGAATTCCAACACCCTTTGTGGATAGGGCCAGTCTACTATCAGTCACAATATGCCAGCTGCTTCTTCCTTCATAGCCACCGAACAATGGCAACAGTGGTTGTTGTGAGTTTTCCTCTGTCTGTGCACAGAGATCTGACACCGGCCACAGAGACTGGCGAAACGTTAGGAAGAAAAATCTTAAGAACACAGCCAAACAGAAAAACAGAAAACCCACAACAACCTATGGCATAGAATACTCGAATCTCACCATTAGAGTGGCCTTCTAAATCAATTTTACTTGTAGCTGTGCCTAGATCTCTATTTATGCAGTTTTAACATATGTATAGACCAGCTGTTGCCATAAGACCCTCGAGGAAGTGTATAATAGGGATTAAACACATAACATTAAAACCTTGATAAGAGTAAAGTCAGTTAATAATCACATTGAGAGCCAGTGTGATATGAGTGCTGGTCCTGGATTCAGAGCTCCAGCTAACTATGATGCTCACAGGATAATCTTGGACCAGTCATTATCTCTCAGCTTCACTTACCTTTACAGTAGGAGTAGTCAAGTTCTGAAAGTCCAGGGGTCATTTTTATCTTCCTGTAGATGTTTGGAGACCACGCCATGCCACAAGTTACAATTGTCAAACAGATAAGGATATGTTGACCCTGTTACAAAGTGTCAAGGTGCTTCAAATGTCTGAGCTTCAGTTAACATCCCACTCTAGTTACAATTGTGGATGAAAAACTAGTTTGAGAGAGCAGGCAGGGATTTGTATTCCCACTCTGCTGCAGGACAGATAGGACAGAATACCCTTATCTGAACACTGCAGTGCCAAAGGGAACCACAGTGGACATTTTGTGTTTAGTTTCAGGGCCTTTATCAGGCTGGGCATTGGAGGAGGAGTGGGTGGGAATGGAGGAAAAAAGAAGATCCAAACTGAGTTACAAATTCAATTATTCCTAACCATGCAAAGAAACTGTTCATTGTGATGCATCTCTACACAATGGGTTTACTTTGTTCAATTGGAGCACAAATAATTAGGGCAATTCTTCCAATTTATTTGTTTGAGCTCCAATATATTTACAAAAACCATAAATTAAAAAAATTATAAGGTACATAGATCATCTATTCTATTGTCATCATCATTAGCATAGCCTCGTCACTTTTCAGAAATATATGTAGGAACTTTCCAGTAAAAATGCCACCCCAAGACAAGAAGGCAGAACATTACTAATCTCACAGCTATAAGGATGGGGGCTTCCTTTGAAGGCAGAAGCCAAATTTTGGGCTTAGTATTAGGAGAAGGGTGTTTTGGTGTGATGGTGTTAGTTGTTTTGCCCATGTTCTTGTTGATTCCGTCATGCTGTGCTTCCTAAACAGAAAAGGCATACAGACAGCCAGAGGGAGAAAGGACTCAAACTGTCAAAGCTGTTTACTTTTTTTAAAAAAGGAAAGAAAGCATTTTGGTCCAAGGGTAAGTGTTAGCAACAACATTTGTGTATTGAAAAATAAGTCATTTCTCAGCCCAGACTGCTCCAGATTTTATTAGGAAGATCAAAAGAGAATACCTCCTTTTGAGTCCAAAATTTTCACTACAGCTTTTGTCCTGCTGCCAAGAACAGCATTCACAGGGGAGATGAGAACTACTTCAAAGACCTCTTCATCTTCCTCTAATCCATCATAGGTAATTGCTATATTCCACATCTTGGTTGACATTCCTACCAGAAGTAAACACTTTAATTACACTTTAATTGCTTTTTCAATCAACCTAGGTGTTGGAGAAACATATTAATTAACATGTCTACATTTACAACAGGCTGGCTTGTATATACTATTGTGATCCTGCCCACTGATTGGACTCCTGTGGTTTTCCCAAATAACACTAACTAGAGACCATATTTGTTCCTGAGCAATAATGATTCCATTCACCCTATAACAAAGATCTGCTTTGGTGGGTGGGGATACAAAATAATAGCATACAGTTGATAGGAAAAATGTGTTGGATCTTCATGTACATCTAAAATAAATCTGGGGAGCTTTTTGACATGTAATTGCAGGAAAGCCACTGCTGTTTTGAAAAACTGCAATTTCAGTCATCCATGACAATTTATTGTGTTTTCCCATGGCCATACATGGCAAATACTGTACCTGAGAGCATCTCACTGCTTATGAGTAATAGTAATTACTAATAGATACCTCCCACCTCCTGAAAACAACTCTCAAGGAACTATGGGAGAAGTGAATTTGCCACTAATATCAATGAAATGTTGAAGTTTCTCTTTGAGCAAACATTAAAGGAACCTTGAAAAAAACACTCAAAAATGAACAAATGCATCTTAATTGCTCCAGATGTAATAAAGAGCCATGTGTCACCTTTAAGACTAACAATTTCAAGAGTAATAGTCCTAAGAGCCACTGAGTTTCATATAGGATCACACTTTTTAAACAGGGGAGGGGGAGATGCCACTTTTTGCTATAACTGCAAGCTGCCAATTGGATGTGGTTTCAGAAATGCAGCCCCCCAGTGAGTGTGGTGACAGTGACCATCTTTAAAAAATGCACAGCCTGAGCTGGATCCTAATGCAAAAGTCCAAAGCAAATTTTGGAGAGCAGAAGAATTTCAGAAATTTAGAAAGAAAGTGACTGTCGCAGGAAAAACAACAAAGAATCTTGTGGAACGTTCAGTCCTGTAATTTTTGTCTAACAAGATTGGGTGAGACATTCTAATCCCTACCACCAGAAGTGAAATTGGAAACCTACACCTTTGACTTGAACCTGCAACCTCCATTTTTGAAACTTGTTTTTAACGAAGGAGCTTGGTGCACCTATCCAGCCATGATTTTTGGAACTTCTGTGCTTCTCTTGCACTCCCTACAGCTCCATAGCGCTCATACAGCGTTGAAAGTTAGCTTATGTTTCTGATCTTTTTAATGGTCTAATAAAGGTATCACCTTCCCTTGCCTTTAGATTGTGTACAAGAACCACATGACTGTTTTTTGTTTGTTTGTTTTTTGTGGTGCCTTAAGGATTCACTAGTTTCATTTGGTGTACATTTGGGGGACGTGGCCTATGTAATGTGATGACTCTTACATCTGATAACATGAGCTGCAAGCTACAAAACTTATGCTACATAAAATTATTCAGTCTCTAAGTACCACACGACTCACAGCAGTTTTGAAAGAAGGAAAAAGCACTTGGGTAGCGGGCAGCATTTCACAATTTGATAATCGGGGTTCAGAAGCTACCATTATGACCTGAACAACGTGCTGCATTCCCTTCTCTCCGAGATCTTTTTCATATAGCTTATTTGTGGCTCAAAATCTTTTCTGCATAGCTGGGCCCACAAGGCTGTCTTAGTATATATTAAATGCTGAACCTATGCATAGATTGGTCCGTACCACATGGGGAGGCCTCATGCCAGTGCCAGCACTCCAGAAAGGTGCTAAGCTGACACAGACTTTCCATGTCATAGAACAGAAGATTCATGTGGTGCAACAATTAACTATGTTACAGCAGCCATATGGAGCTCCCGAAAGACAGAAGGGTTTTTCTGCATTTATGTAATCACCTTTGTGAGCAGCCACATGAAATGTGTTCTCCCCTTCCATGTTAAACAAGTTTAAAATTTATCTATGTATATGTTTTTAGATATATTTGAATCATGCTTTTCAACATCAGAGATATCAGACCAACAACTAACAACTGAAACCAATCCTGTAAAATAGCCAATCATAAATGTTAAAATATTGAACAATACGAAAGGTAGATGGTAGAACCACTATCATGGAAAAGTACACCACATAAATAGAGATCAACTGTTAACTTTTCAGTGCCTTCATAAACAGAAGGGACTATTTAAATGACACTCATACGATAGAAAATTAATTGCCAGGACAGTCTCTGCACTGAGAGGGTTCATCTCACATCCGAGGGACTATCTACCATAACTCTAATGTCAGTGGGGCTCAACAAAAGACCTCCAAAGGAGATCTAATGTTTAGGGCAAGTTCACATGGGAGAAAATGGCTTCAAATATGCTTGTCTCACGCTGTATATGGTTTTAAAGAGTCAAGTCCAGTAGTATGAACTCAACCAGAAAAAAGTGCAGCTGTTCTTAAACTACTGAAATACGGTCTGAATCCCCAGGTCCCAAGTGATGCTTCTGAAGAGTACAAGACAAAGCATTATAGTAACTCAAATAAAATACTATGGAAGTGTGGGTAACTGTGAGCAAAGTTTATCTATGTCTTAGTGGTGTATAGGCCAGTCTTTGTGCACTTAGGCCTTCAAAGCAAAGGCTGATTTAATAGTACCCCAATGTGGGTCCTTTAATCCTTGTTGAGAGGTGGTAAAACCCCACAGATGAAATCCTACAACCTAGGTCAGATGCACAGACCACCCAATATAAAACCAGTCCATTTTGTGTGGACTGGTTTTAGTTCGTATTTCTCTGGTCATCCACTCTCATTAAAAGCTTACCTGGATCAAACTGAACAAGCTGGGAAGGAGCTACTGTAAAATCCCTTCCTGATAAAGCTGTCACTTCATTGACCTGAGGCAGAAAAATCAGAAAACACAATAGAAAACACAGTTCAGCATAACTGCATACGAAGGTGCTAAGTCTGAGAGGACATAGCCTTGCTAACACATGGCAATGGGCATCCTAGGAAACAACTGCAGTGTAATATGAACAACTATACCCAAATCCAGATCCAGAAGATATGTTTCCAAGGTTACACTATTAATTGTTGGTGGTTTCAGCATGAAAATGTAGGAAGTACTACTTTGTTAGGCTCCTAGTATTTATATCACTCTTCTCTAATCCAGACTACGTACTAATTATAGGGACCACTATTGCATACTGCTATTCTTCTGTCCACACAATAGCTAACCAGGCTGTGTCCTCAGATCAAAGGTATTATAGGAAACTGAAATTGTGGGCTTATGTACATAGACTGACACAAACTGCAAACAACACAAAAAGAAGAGTAGAAATAAAGAAAGTACAACAATTTAAAAACGCTCAAAATCAAAGTTAAATTTTAGGAAAGAGTCATTATAGTACTTATATTTGCGAAGGCTTTCACGGCCAGGATATAATGTATACTGGACAACACCAGCAATCATTACATCAGACTGCACAGGGAACACATTGAAATCCACAAGCACCAGCACAGTTTCAACAAAAAAGAGGAAAGTATGAAGCTCAACAAAACTTGGCTCCCAGCTATCAAACATTCTACGTGCAAAAGGTCAACGAACTCTACCCACCCAAAAGGACAGGGGATCACTACACACAAAAGACCACAGGAACAGCTAATCTCTTCTCCTTAGCACAACAATACACCCACAACAATACACACTAATCACCCATCTACAGAAAAAGACAAAAGCCTATCTCACAGCCATAAATACTGCACTCCCAAGCCAACTACACCAGAGCACAGGTTGCTGTCCTCTGAAGATGGCGGCCACAGAGACTGGCACAACATTAGGAAGAACAGCCTTCAGAACACGGCTGTGACATGGCCCAATCGTTTAATTTTCACAGGCAGAACACCCACATTTTCACAAACTTCATAAACATCTTGTTGCATTTCAATTGTAGACCATTCCACTTCCAGCCTGTTTTGAGGCAAGAGAGAGGAGTGAGGGAGAAAGAGAGGTGGGGGAATGAAAACACAGGAGAAATGAGATCTGCAAGGGACCTTACGGATCATCCAGTCCAGCCCCTGCCAAGGAGGCACAGTGGGGAACTGAATGCCTAACCTCTGGCTCTGCAACCAGAAACCTAAACCACAGAGCTATCGTTCAGTTTATAGTTATCTGTTCCAGATCTTCTGCTCTCTGCTCTTCAGTTTCTTTTTATCTTAGATGGCACTCGGACTGGGCAGTCCTTTCAACTGAGGATAGAGTATGAGAGATATCATTTGCTTTACTCACCATGGAATGCTTTCTGTCTTAACATTCCAGGACACTGACCTCTTCCGCATGACTTTCCTGCACAGAATGCTGTTTTCTAACTGGCCAGGTCTCAAACCTGAGCTACGGTAAACAGGCCTTTAAACTATGTTTTCTCTTCAGTCAAAGGGTATTCCTTTACGTTTATGATAATATTACCTTTACTGCAACAAAAGCAGAATCTGTGACATGGCCCAATCGTTTAATTTTCACAGGCAGAACACCCACATTTTCACAAACTTCATAAACATCTTGTTGCATTTCAATTGTAGACCATTCCACTTCCAGCCTGTTTTGAGGCAAGAGAGAGGAGCAAGGGAGAAGAGGGAGAAAGAGAGGTGGGGGAATGAAAACACAGGAGAAATGAGATCTGCATTGGAATCCCACAAGCAGTCCCAGGTGACTGAGGATTTCAGACAGGCAAACTTTGTTTTGGTTGTTAGTGCAAACACTGCTTTCTTAGGGTCAAGAAGGAAATTGGTTTGAAAAGACATAAGCTTAGACTAATTTCAACAAATACCTACCCCACTTAAATCTTGAATGCAGTTTCATGCTTAAGCTCATTCCTGGGATTGCAATGTGTATTCACACTAAGAGCAGTAACTCTGAGTATAAACAGAATCCATTTACCTTACCATAGTAGTGATAAGGCAGCCCATGCCCTTGCTTATACATATATACTGTATTTGGAAACCAAAACATTTCAGTCTGGTATACTGGCAAGTTTGTATATAATGAGAGATTAAGCTAAAAAAATTAAACTGAAGAGTTAGCACTTAAACTGATAAGTTAGCACTGAGCAGTTCGAAAGCATGCAAAAAGGTGAGCAGATAAATAGGTACCACCTTGTTGGGAAGGTAACAGCGTTCCATGTCTAGTCACGCTGGCCATGTGACCACGGAAACTGTATTTGGACAAATGCTGGCTGTATGGCTTGGAAACGGGGATGAGCACCATGCCCTAGAGTCGGACACGACTAGACCAAATGTCAACATCATTTACAGGTCAGGACCCTTATGATGTCGTAGGCAAGGTCTCATGTCACTGATGGAGTAGTGGTCAAGGGTTGGGAGAAAAGCAGGCACAACACACATACAGGTATCTTCTCACAGTAAAGTACCTCACAGTAAAGTAGTTCCTTGTTTATGTTTACTAGAGTTTCTTGCAGTAGGGATAAGATACAAATATGATAAACAGAAGTGAATCAATGTGTTCTGCTGCCTGGGACAGTTGTTATCAACACCATTAGATTCTCAGTAGAAAAGCACATAAGTGGCATTTGAATCGTATTTCAGTACTAGAAAGGAGGCAAGGCCCTACACTAGACCTCAGGAGACCAGCAGGGATGAAGGGTGAATCAAGTGAGAAGGTTCACCCCAAAATGTTGGATGTTCCCCCAGCTATTTAGTCTAAGGTGGGAGGATGTTACATGCAGCCTGCAGAATGCCTGCACCCTAAGGGTGTAATATAGCTCCATGGGCATCCTAAAAAGTTTGTAATTTAAAAACTATTTTGGCCACTAAAGGACACAAAAGGACTATTTTAGAAGGGGAAAAGGGTATTCTTTTTTTAAAAAAAAGTCTTAAGAAGATGTGCAGCTCTCAAGGGTCGAGGAATGGGCATGTGTAGGACCCTCAATCTCTGCAAATTACTGCCCCCTGCCCTCATTATAAGGGATATAACATAGGGTATATGGCACTCACTATTTCTTTCCTACTTCTCAATAACTGCCTCCTGAGGAGGACGTTAGCACTGGTTTAAAAAATAAACTTTAAGTATCCCAATTAAAAATAACTAAAAGGACAAACTGGGGGTCTTGAACTGCTATGGCCTTTATCTGAATTAGCCAGTGTAGGTTAGCTGGAATACGATTGTAATGGAGGCCTGCATCTACCCCATAACTAGCATGAGAAGCCATCCTAGATTTAGACAGGAGAGCAAGACATGGCTAGTGCCTATGCCACTGGTGGCATGTGTCCCACAGGTTGGTGGCCTAGAATCTCAGGCATTCTACTGATTATGAAAGCTCTTTGGCTGCATTCTTTGTTGCATGAAACTAAAATATAAATTACACCTGCATGCCACGTTTAGAAGGCTTATAAGATTAGGTTTGGTTTAAACTCGCTAGCCTCAAAATTAATTTGGGCAACATTTATTTATGGCTGAATAAAGAGACGTCTAGTGTCTAACCATGGAACTGAAGCAAGGTACATCTTTCCATACTGTTTATCTTTGCTCAAAACCAAGTTGTAATATATATATGCATTTGAAATTGAGGTATGAGGTAACAGGATCTATCTATCTATCTATCTATCTATCTATCTATCTATCTATCTATCTATCTATCTATCTATCTATCTATCTATCTATCTATCTATCTATCTATCTATCTATCTATCTATCTATCTATCTATCTATCTATCTATCTATCTATCTATCTATCTATCTATCTATCTATCTATCTATCTAAGGTAATAATGTAATAAGAATGTAAAAAATGTAATAATAAAATAAAATCCAGTCTCAAACACACTAAACAAAATTTGTACTCCATTTTATGTTTCATTAGTAAGATGCATATTTGTTTTTACAATCATATAAAGTAAAAGAGGTGCATTGGTTTTTTAAAATTCAGAATGTGAGTCCAATTCCTCATTGGTTCTCACCGAGCAATTGGAATAATTTTAACAACAATATTTATTGAACAACTTCCACTGAATCAAGAAATTATACAGATAGCTCTACTAAAAAACACTTAAGTCTGTAAAAAGGTAAAGGCTCCTCTTGACAAATTGTCCAGTAGTGTCCAACTCTAGGGCACTACTGTCTCCAAGCCGTAGAGCCAGCGTTTGTCCGTAGACAGTTTCCATGGTCACGTGGCCAGTGCAACTAGACACAGAATGCTGTTAACTTCCCACCATAGTGGTACCTATTTATCTACTCACATTTACATACTTCCAAACTGCTAGGCTGGGACGAGTGATGGGAGCTCACTCCATCGCATGAATTCGAACTGCTGGTCTTACGACCTTGCAGCCCAGAGGCTCTGTGGTTTAACCAGCAGTGCCACCACATCCCCAAGTCTCTATGGATGTACAAAATCTACCTTCTTGCAGGATATGGATGTTGCACAGTTTCCTTTTATGACAGTGTACATTTATGAAATTGAAAGAAACCAGTTTTTCCCTGATGAGGAGGCAGGAGAAGTATCATGAGGAGTTGTTGAAAATGCAGGTAAGCCTGTGTGAGTTTGCCTCACAATGAAATTTTGGGGCAAGACCCTCCCCATGCAGACCATGATCTGCCCCCTTCTTGACGATGCAGCACAAAATACACTGCATACTGCTCCTACATCTAGTCAAATATGCTCTACTTTGGTTTGTGATGTTACCATTTTACATCACTGCAGTAAACAGAACATTTGCAGATAGTTGTTGCTGAAATATGATAAGAGGGAGAAACGGTTATAGTCTGAAGGCATCTTTAACATATCAGCTATGATCTTGCTACTGGATGTTATAAAACCACAATGACAATAAATCTATATACAGCACTTGGATCATATTACCAATCCAGATCTAGAGTGACCCCTAGCTGCTGAAAGATGCAGCTAAATGCAACTTTTCATTCACTGCTCACTGATTTTCCCTTGGTTTTTAATTCACAGTAAAACTTGCCCCTTATATTAATTATTGTCCTTATCAATGTGATATGAATCATCTTATACTGTAGAGAAATTGTTTGCTAGCCCTCCTGCTGATCAATGAAGACTATACAGCCTGTCTACAGCACTGCGGTGGAGCAAAATCTTAATAGTAAAAGAGAACAGTGCAATTCCATACATACGTGTTCAACCTCAAGTCATAACCCCCTTCAAGCTAAGTGAAACTTACTCCCAAGTTTATATGAATAGGAAAAGATGGACTGTGTATACTTCAAGGAAGTCTTCCCTAACTTGGTGCCTACCAAATATGTTTTTCTGCATCTCCCAGAATCTCCCAGGCACCATTGCTCAAGGCCATTCTGCTCACTGTTAAGGCAAAAATTTGAGGACTGCTATCCCACAATGAATGCAAATTGGAGGGCTGAACATGCAAGATTGTGTTGTGTCGATAATTTTATTTCCTCACTTTGAAATAACAATAGCAGCTTTTACTAGTTTTGAAAAAGGGAGAGAGAGCAAGAGCGCATCATTAAACACTGGTAGCTTTTCTTGAAGTAACATTTTTTTTTACATATACACAAATTCTTAGAACAGTTCTGTGTTTGCTTATTTGTGCATAAGCTATCTTGAGTTTTTAATAATAATAATAATAATAATAATAATAATAATAATAATAATAATAATAATAATAATAATAATAATAATAATAATAATAATAATAATTATTATTATTATTATTATTATTATTATTATTATTATTATTATTATTATTATTATTATTATTATTATTATTATTATTATTATTATTATTATTATTATTTCAGTTCCTGCCGCCCAATTCAGAGAGGTCTTCCCCTTGGATTACATCTGCACTGTAGGTATGACTGCAGTTGAAAAGGAGAGGCTCCGAATGGTATATACCACATTGCTGTGGAGCTGCTCACTGTTTCAACTCACAAACTAAGCTAAATATCTGGTAGAGTTTTATTTTCTCTCTCTTTGCCTTAAACTTCCTGAGAAGACAATGCTGTTTCTCTTGCATATGAACTCACAAACTTGCTTAAGTTTCTTGCCTTCAATAAGGCTACTGCTCCTAACCCCCCCCCCATTAAATTATGTCCTATCTCTGCAGTATAATTTCTGCTCAAAACCCACCTGCAATAGATCTCAATTAAGGAAAGAAATAAACAGATGTTTGCAGTCAATGCATAGGAATGTTTAGAGAAAGTTTTAAGTTACGTTTGAGGGTCAGCTGAGTTTCCTTCAGGATCAGTAACTTGAATCTCTAAGTTGTCTGAATTCCTCTTCTTGTAAGGGTCAATGACATACAGGATAGTCTTAGTAGTTAAATCCTTCTGGCGGAATCCTTCCTGAATAAAATTGCCTGAGAAAATACGGGAGATACAATGCCTTCAAAACAAGGAGTAGATTCGCGCATAGTTTTTACTTGTGGCACTACTAGTGAGTTAATGGAGAACACACTGAAGAAATATGATACCACCGCACTGTTCCTAAGGCAGGGGAGAATAAAAATTCTGACGTTGAACTAGTTGAAGCTATGGTAACTGGATGTGGCTGTCACCCATGAACTATCTAGGCACTAGTAAATAGGGGGAAAGGATGGTCTAAAATGTCTGCCAAATCTTAAGCTATTTTCCTTTCAAAGGGATTGGGTCTGAGTGATCTATTCCTATTCTGTCCCACACAGTGGTGATGCTATAGGTGGACCACAGCCCATATGTCTGGAATCCTACAATCCAGAAGCATTCCCACAAACAATCCTATGTCAGCCAGTGGTGTTTGTCTTACAATGGAACATTAGTTTTGCAGGCTGCCCGCACAGGAAAGTGATTTGATGCCATTAAAAAAAAATTAAACTACCATTTCAAGTTTGCTAAGTAGCTGTGAGCTGAACCAATCAAATCCTCTTTTTGGAAGAGGCATTGGCTAAAGAGAGCACCAGCTTAATAACAAGACCACACCCTTACCCTTACTATTCTGCAGCATTTATTGGCCATGGGCCCCTCCCAAGGCAGCTTCTAATTGGTTCAGCCTGCTGCAACTCAAAATACATGAAGAAATTGTTCAATTTAAAATGGTATGTCTGCTGGACACCACCAAAACACTCTCTTTTTCGGTGAGTCCTGGCAAGGAACAACAGAGGGGGAGAGGCAGGGAGCAGTGCTCTCTCTGCTACTGACATTGCCACCATTCATGCTGCTGCCATCCCATCAGATTTGTGGGTATGGCAGCTGGGGAAGCTGTCCAGGGAATGCATACATGCACAGAAAGCCACTTGCTTGAGGACCCTCCAAACCTATCAGTGTCTCTGTTCAGATATACCCTCAATGAGGCCCATAAGGAAGAAACCAAGTTTGGCGGCGGACATGAGGCCCATTGCCAATGTTTCTTTCCTTAGTAAAGTGGTAAAGAGGATGAAACCAATGCCCTGGATCAATTCCAGTGGGGCTTCAAGATGTGCCACGGTACGGAAATGCCATTGGTCGCCCTGTTTGATGACCTGCTGAGGGAGGCTGACAGGGGCAAAATGTCTTTGTTGGTCCTCCTCGATATCTCAGCTGCCTTCGATGCCGTCTACCACCATGGTATCCTCCTGGGGAGGCTCTCCAAGCTAGGAATCAGTGGTCTGGTGCTTGCCTGGCTCCAATCCTTCTTGGAGGACCGTCCTCAGAGAGTACAGCCTGGGGAGAGTGTTTCGGCCCCGTGGAGCCTCAATCGTGGGGTTCCACAGGGCTCAATTATCTCCCCAATGCTGTTTAATATGAGACTACTGGTTGGGGTCATCAGGGGGTGTGGGGCCTTCATGCCATCAGTATGCTCATGACACCCAGCTCTACATCTCCTTTTCTCCAACCACAATGGATGCTGTTCCGTCCCTGCAGTGCTGCCTGGAGGCTGTACTGCAATGGATGCAGGAGAATGGACTGAGGCTGAACCTGGACAAGACGGAAGGTGGGTGTCCCCTCCACTGGTGGTTTGGGAAACTCCCTCTCTTTTGGTGGAGTGACTCTCACCACGAAGAGTGAGGTTCGCAGTTTGGGGGTCCATCTGGATCCATCGCTCACCATGGAAACCCAGGTGGCGTCAGTGGTCTGCTCTGCCTATTTCAATCTGTGGCGGATTGCCCAGCTGCATCCCTATCTTGATGTTGGGGCGCTCACCACTTTGGTCCATGTGCTTATAATCTCGAGATTAGACTGCTGCAATGCACTCTACATGGGGCTACATCTGAGATTGATGCGGACACTTCAAATGGTGCAGAATGTGGTGGCCGGACTTCTTAGTGGGATGAGAAAATATCAGCATATTTTCCCCACTCTAGCTGCCTTGCATTGGCTGCCCTTTCCGTTTCCGCATTGATTTCAAAGAGATGACATATAAAGCCCTAAACAGTTTGGGACCTCAATATTTAGCAGAACACCTCCTCCCACCTAGATCTACCCAAATCACTCATTATAGCCAGGAAGGGCCATTGAGGGGCCTAATGGTGAGGGAGGCCCGGAGAGAAAGAACAAGAAACCGGGCCTTCTCAGCAGTGGCCCCTTGCCTTTGAAACAGTCTCCCCCCAGAGATCTGTTTGGCTCCCTCGCTGGGTGTTTTTAAGAGACAACTTAAGACCTGTCTCTTTAGGCAGGCTTCCCCTCCTGTCATCACCTGATTATTTTTTATTTTTCCCCATCTTGAACTATATTATTATTATTGCTGCTTTTTATTTTATTATATTGTTCTTCTTCTATTTTTATTATTAGCCGCCCAGAGTAGACATGTGTCTAGATGGACGGGGTATACGTAAATGTAATTAATAAACAAACAAACAAACAAATAAATAAATACACATCCACACATAAAATTCCACAAATATCCAGAGCACTTTTTCCTTCTTGCTCCACCAGCAAGTAGCATATCATCTTAGTTTTGAATCCCACACTGATAAAAAGCGGGTCAAATATGTTTGCATTTGTGTGAGTTTTCTGAAAGTAGATCTTGTTCTTTGTAAATAACACATGAGGCCTTCTTCAGGCAAAGAGAATAGAAAAGGATTAAACAAATATATAAAATAAAATTAATTAATCCAGCTATTAAAATATTTAGGACTAACTCCAAATCCACTTGTTAGTCTCAATTAGAGTAGATGACTGAATCAATGAAACTTGCATACGTGCTGACTTAACAAGCTATAGTCATTCACTGGATCTACTCTAATACTCAACTACTAGTCTACTCAACTACCATACAATTGCACTCATTTCACACGCTAGCAAGGTTATGCTCAAAATCCTACAAGGTAGGCTTTAGCAGTATGTGGACCGAGATCTCCCAGAGGTACAAGCTGGATTCCGAAGGGGCAGAGGAACTAGAGACCAAAATGTTAACATGCACTGGATTATGGAGAAAGCCAGAAAGTTTGAGGAAAACATCTGCTCCATTGACTACGCAAAAGCCTTTGACTGTGTGGACCACAGCAAACTATGGCAAGTCCTTAAAGAAATGGGAGTGCCTCACCACCTTATCTATCTCTTGAGAAACCTATATGTGGGACAGGAAGCAACAGTTAGAACTGGACATGGAACAACTGCTTGGTTCAAAATTGGGAAAGGAGTATGAAAAGGCTGTATATTGTCCCCCGGCTTATTTAACTTATATGCAGAATACAGAATACAGTAGCAAGTTGGATGCCTTCCAACCTGAGGGGACCATCTTCCAGTGTCATATCTTTTAGCCTTTTGTTTCTGACCATGGAGTTTTCATGGCAAAGATACTGGAGTGGCTTGCCAGTTCCTGCCCCAGGTGGATCGCATTTAGTCAGAACTCTCCACTATGACCTGTCCATCTTGGGTGTCCCTGCACGGCATAGCCCATAGCTTCTCTGAATTACTCAAGCCCCTTCGCCACGACAAGGCAGCAATCCATGAAGGGGAAAATAAAAATAAAATAAAATAATATTTTATCTATGACTAAATTATAGTTTGTCCTATAACAAAGAGTTAGTTCTGTCTATCGAATCAAATTCAGAAACATAATATAACATAATACCTGATGTTGCATTTTGCAGGTAGCCATATCGAGGTTCCCGTAAAATCTTAAAAATGATTTGGTCATCATCTGTATCACAATCTGATGCTTTCAGTGACCGGATGGTAATATAAATGCCATATTTCCCATTTTCTAGAAGTTCCACGTTGGAAGCACTACGAAGGTGTATGATTCTTGGCCCAGTTTTTACCGGGCTATCCATCTGAAAGAACAATTAACATTGCTGCTATTGATGCAAGGGCACATTTTGATGGAAGAAGTTTCATTTTGCGAATCCAAACCTTTGCATCTCTCACTCAAAATACAGGGCCTTAATTTCAGAATGCTTAAATGAAATATATACCTCTTAGATAAAACTTAGTGCACTTGTAACCCAAATAATCCTCTCAGAAAATCCTGCAAATGAGGGCTTTTCAAATGGGCAAAAGTACTAGTAAAAGTATTTGTTTCTGTACTGTTGATTTTGGTAATGCTCCTTTCATCCATTGAATACAAGGCTTGGTGCAGTATTTTCAGGGACTTTCCCCAATATTTTTGTTTTTAGTCATGTCTTTGAAGGATAATTTATTTTGTTCCGGAGATTTGTGGGTGGAGTTTAATGCTATGGTATTTTCAATGAAAGTTCATTTCTGCTTTAGAGGCTCCCTGTGGAAACTTTTAATGACTTCATAAATATATTTTTTAAAAACTTAACTTTAAAAAGTTTAAAAAGCTACAAAACAAAGCTACACTAGGGAAATGTATTGCTAAGTATCATTACTATTACTTTCTGTTTACATTTTGTACTGGTTGCCTTCAGTCTACTCCACAACCAAACCCAAACAGGGAGACAGAAGCCAAATCCTTTTGTCTCCTGAGCCTCAAATCATGAATGTGCTTGCTTGCATGCAGCCAGACCTCCCCACTCCCAAATTGCCAGCCACCAGCTCCAGTCCTCTTTGTTTCTAGCAATGTGGACAAGAAGTCCAGAAAGCCCCATACTATTCTAGGACCAACTAGGACTGATTAGGGCAAAAGGGGTGTGTGTGTAAATTTTGCCCCCTCTGGAAGAGCCCTGAGAATAGAGAGTGGAAAGACATTGAAATCTTTCTGCTGAAGTGGTGACATTACAGATTTCTTTCACATGCAAAATATGTAAACAGGCATAAAACATCGAAAAGAGAGTGCAATGTTTCATCACTCGCTGCACTCCTCAAATGGTTCATCTCCTTGTTTGTGGTCCCAAAGTCCACACATTAAAAGTGTGGAAGTCTACAAAAGCCACACAAGTAAGCTTTCCAGATATTCTGGAGACCTTCACTGACAAGTTTCTAGAATACTTAGAAACATGTCTACATGCATAGTCTGTGCCCAACAAATGCCCATATCTAACTTGTTGACACTGGGACTAGCAAAGGATTCCACATGTTTATAATAGTAATTTCACTCCACAAGTAAACTTTTTGATTTGTACACAAGTATTTTATGAAATCATGATTACTGACAGGGGCTAACTGGTTTAAATAGTTCAGTGAGTTGGGTACCTGGTTGCAGAGCCAGAGGCCAAGAGTTCAATTCTCCACTTTGCAATTGGGAACAACATACCAAACACACATGGGATTAAACCCTGGTCTTGGGGACACTTTGTTCTCTATTCACACTTGAATCAGCCATGGAAGGCTTTTCAGTAGTAGTCCAGTAAATATGTATTGATTGCTTACAGAATGAAAGCTGAGTGTTTAATACCCTGTGTCCATGTGTGAAACTTACCTGAATGACAAATGCCAGGGGCTCTACTTGCACCTTGTTATTTACAATGAAGCCTTGGTTCACTCCATCTGTTGCCACAAAAGTAAATTTGTCAATCCGAGAAGTCCCTCCTTCATGCCTGTATACCACATTCAGATCATTCACATCTTGCTGGCTGAAGCTTTGCTGCCATAATCCAGACGCTCTGTTGCAAAGCTGGCCATGTTGTGGAAGCTGTGCCAGGAGAAAGGAAAGGTTTTGTGGAGCTGTGTCTGGATCTGAAAGCTGGAGAACATCAGGAGAAAGGAATGCCATGCCACCTTCCTCTAATCTTAACCCTTTGTTCTTGGCCACTGTGGGTATGGTTCGATCCACCGACTCCAAGATGATCTCAAGCTCTCCATGTTTAGTTCTTGGGCCATTGCTGACGATGAATCTGGCAAAAAGAGGCAAGGCAGCCTTCAGCATGTGTTCTTGTTTCACCATCTACTGAAATGAAATATAACAGATACCTTTACTTTGAGATACAGACCAAGACCCCGGCCTCAGATAAAATAGCTCTTGCGAGTATAAGACAGATCCAATCATCTCCGAATTTGGACACATGATTAAAGAAATTTACAACTTACTCTGTAAATGGACTATAAATTGTAGGAATGCTTAAGAGGATGTGTAAATGTCATTACACCCATATTTCAGTGTTTTGTTCATGCTTTTTTAATTGATCAATTTTGCTTGTTGGTTGAATGATTGGTTAGCTGATTAACTGATTTCACTGTATATCACTTTTCAGATACATAATATCACTCACCCAACAAAACAGCCTGAAAAACTAGGATGAATTTTAAGAAGTCTTCACCTGGCACTAAAAAAAGAAAGGTAACAGAAGCTACTTCAAGCAAACCTCCCTGTGAAGCAAGTACTAGAGTTTGCATCCTGTCTGGGCTCTTCTTTTTTCCACAATATACAGACTTACAAAAAGGTTTTGGAGAAATATATTAACACCCAGATAGGTTTGTATAAAAAGAATCATTAGGTTAAGACCAGCACCCTGAAATAAATCTGGGAGTCACTGAGACTGTTCCAAGGCTGACGAGAAGTGTTGAATGCATCCAGTCCTAATAATCAAGAGTCTGTCATAGGAATTTTTTTTCCAGTTATGTTGCCCATGTTCCTGTTTACCAATAGCAAGAACATCAACAATTTGAATTCAGCATGTGATCTGCTTTTACTACACACAATTTCAAATCAGAAACTCTATTGGTTTCATACAATCAGGCTCTCTCTTTCGCATTTAAAAGGAATTTGTATATTAGTGGTGCCCCGCATAGCGAGGTTAATCTGTTCCAGATTAACCATTGCTATTCGGAAACATCGCTAAACGGAATAGAAAAACCCAATGGGCCCCAAACTCACAGTTCAGCGATGTTCCTCCATAGCGCAGCCATTTTCGCGCCCTCGGTAAGCGAGGGCAGGGCGCGAAAATGCTGTGCGTGGCCATTTTGGGTCTTCCAGTGGCCATTTTGGAACCGCCGATCAGCTGTTCCCCTGACATCGCAATGCGAAGATCGGTAAGCGAAAGCTTACCGATAGTCGCAAAGCAAATTTTGCCCATTGGAACCATCGGTACGCGATCACATTAGCAATCCCAAAAAACGGATCGCTATGCGAATTTGTCGTTAAACGGTGCACTTGTTATGCGAGGCACCACTGTATAACTGATCACTGATCGATCCAGCGTGGTACAATTTACTCTGAGTAGAATCACATCTTCAGGGTGACAGGTAGAGGTCTTTGCCAACTATGTATTCCTCTCATATTGAGTGATTTTTAAAGCAGGGCTCTATGCTAAGCTACAGACATTTTGTTCAGATATATAGAACATAAATATTCAGATCATTTATGTCACCTTAGCCCTGAGTTAAAGGTTAGACTTAACACTGATACCATTGGGTTTATTTAGCTGGTGTTTAATGACCTCCAATGAGAGCATTTGTGACCTCATGGCCAGAAAAACTGCTGATCTCCTGCTAATATCCCCCCCCCAAATTTCCACTGGTATTTAGGAGCTGACCAACTTTCAAGTCGGCACTATGCCATGAGACAGATGGGAATGAGAGCAGGCAGGCCAGATACTGCATAGGAACAAGAAATATATTTACTGAAGGACATTATTCCCATCTGGGAACATTGCAGCAGCTGTCTGCACTGACCTAACACTCCTGCCAATGGTAAAACTGATGCCCTGTCATCAGTTTAGTTATAACACATTTTCAACTGAAATGAAAGAGAGCCAGTGAATGTACAAGCAATGTTAAGGAATGAAAGGAGATGGCACCAAAGTGATACAGTGTCCTGCTTTACACAGGTTACGCTTCTGTCTTAAAGACTATCTCAGAGGACTGTCACCCAAGTGAAAGTGTCCTCTCGTTGAGGATCTGCCAAGTCAAACTCTACAGACACTCTTTCACTCACTCACACACACACACACACACACACACACACACACACACACACACACGCATGCACACGCACACGCACACGCACACACACGTGTGTGTTTATGTGTGCATGTTTGATACAAACATATATTCCCCTTTGCCATCACTTTTGGTGATATATTTCCTCCTCTCGGCAGTACATCTGTGGCTACCTTTGCAGAATATTGTTGCAGGAGATGAGGCCATTTTTGCAGTATTCTGAAGGAGCCCAAAGTTCTACACAAGCAAATAGAATGAATGGGAGAGATTTTTCTCCATTCATTCACATGGAATGAAGAAAAAAGGAACACCCATTGGGAAAAAGGAGTGGACAATTAGGTTAGGGATGGAGAAATCATAAGTTCCTTATTTAGTTATTTTCATATCACATGTTATTTTCACTGAATTTACAAAGAGGTGTTAGTAGGAAAAAGGAACCAATTGAAATTACCAAATATCTTCACTGGTCAAATTCAATAGGCTTTCTGTCTGCCATGTACTTGTTGAAAATGAGACCAGAAAAAGAATTGTCAGCCCTACTTCAGTACTATAGACATGACTGATTTCATGGGGAGTCAAGACAGACTTTAATGAGCTAAGCTCAAAATGAAATCTGCCCAAACAGGTGAATATATCAGATTTGCTTTTCTCTACATTTTTTAAAGCCATTACATTTGTAAATAAAATCTTTGAGTTTTGGAAACGTCATGTAAGAAAGAAACTAATGAATCACAATCATCACCCATCCATGCTTTGACCATGTTGTTTGAAGACTCTGTTGTGGCAGATTCTCTCTGGAACACCTACCCAGCTGATCTAAATGCTATGGATTCTTGCATACCTAAAGAATTGCCTGGAACATCCCTGTTCAGCTGACTGAGCCTTGAATGGCAGAGTAAAAACATTAATACTGAAATAGTATTAGACTCCTACTGAGGAAAGACCAGATCTCAACATGAAGACAGATTATGTGTGGTTTAAGATTCAAAGGAAGGGTAGTAATCGCCATGAAAATGGTGTGCCTTGCTAGGTTTCCCCCAGACAATGGGGTTGTTTATTTCAAGGGAAGATCATGCTCCAATCCTCCAGCATGTTGTTTATTTTCTACTTAGTTCTATTCCATGTTTCCCTCAGGAATGGGAAGCAGCCAACATTCTCATCACTTTGATGAAACTGGGGTGGGGGAGAGAGAATAATTCTCAAGCTTAGTTAGGAGGGCAAGTCACATGGGTTGATTTCACCATTACCAAGGTTTTCATGCTTTCTGCAGTCCATGGTGATAGAGCTGGCTACAGAACTTACCATCTGTCGTGGCATTTAAAATATAAAAATGGAAATGGAAATAGTGCCAGCTCATTACAAAACTGATCCACCATGTCAAAATGGAGGACATTAGCATGTTCTTTTAGCATCCTGCTGCCAGCGTCTGATGTCAGATTGCTAATCACTTGAAGTCATCTGTCCAAAACAAGCACTGCCAAATCCCTCTTCCAGGCCAGCAGCATCAAACAATGCTGGGAGGTTTACGATAAAATAAAGTGCCTTAATGGATGGTAAAAATCTGATCATTTAAAACCTCTATTTAATTAAATGTCACCAGCCCTTGGTGTTTTATTTTTTAATAGTCTGCCACAGTATTTATATCTCAATATATAACCAAATACTTTGCCAAATTCGAACAGCCAGGACATCGTTCGCAGTGATTAAAACAGACATGTATATCATTTTTTCATTAAAATATGCTGTCAAACCAAGAAAGGCCTGGACTCAACACACTGGATATGTCTATATGTAATATCACATTAGTTTAACTACAAACATGTATATTTGCACACACGTGTGTAGTTGAATAAAGATCTTTATCTATATCTACAAGCTCACATATATAACTGTCTTTGTTGAGTTGAAATGAAAAAGATGGTGTGATCTCTGAATCTGGCTCATACCAGATTTACTAATTAACTGAAAAGAGAAAAATCACACATGAGGAGAGCAAATTAATACAGAACTGTCAATAAATGCAGATTTGTTTTATTAATTAGCCACCCTGCTTTTAAACCACCCAATCAATGAGTTAAAGGATTCCAAACATATTAATTAATCACATTACAATATATTAACTGAAAATATCTGTTGAAACAACGTAGAAAATAATGGTGGTGTTTCAGATGAGCCATCTTAAACTTGTTTTCCCAACCGAGATGTATATCTTTTAACTTCTCATTTAAAAATTTAATTTCCACATGTCAGATATGCAATTAACCCAATTAATAATGAAATCTTGGTCTTGAAAAAGTAAAAAAAGCTAAATTACTACAAAATTATTTAAGGAACCTCACTTGTACTCAAGCTAGAGTTTGCAAGTATAATACAAAGTGATATCCAACCAAAAGAGGATCCACTGAAATCACTTGGACCTTTAAGTTAGGTATATCTATTGTGAAGGAAGTGGTGAAAAGGGGGTTCCAGTTGCCCTGTAAAACTTAGGCCAGACAGAAGTGGAACGGAGCTGGCAACAACTGCCGATTAATTAGGAGACAACTCACAGATGGGCATTATCTGGTGGGAACTAAGGTCAAAAAAGCTCTTCTTTGCCTGCTACTGTAATTAAGAAAAACTGGTTTCAACTGAACCACGGGGAAAGGAAAAGAGGGAGGTGAGCAAAGTTACTTTGAAAAAATGTTACTCTTTTCTAGAAGATTCAAGGTAACTTGGGATATGATTGTGGTGAGATGGCACTGGAAGATCAGGAAAGATAGATATCAGGTATAAAAACAGCTCAGACAGTGTAGCTGTTTAGCCTAATTTCTCTCAGGAGAAGGTTCTGTTTACCTGTTCTGCTGTATTTTGTATAAATCCTAGAACTATACTTCAATTTAACTATATTGTATGTATTCATGCAGGATAGCTTGTTTTCTGTGAGGACTATTCTACAATTGCCTGGTGACTTACATTTTAGATATGGATTGCTCCCTTATCGTGGCGAAGGGGCTTGAGTAATTCAGGGAAACTATGGGCTATGCTGTGCAGGGACACCAAAGACGGACAGGTCATAGTGGAGAGTTCTGACTAAACGCGATCCACCTGGAGCAGGAATTGGCAAGCCACTCCAGTATCATTGCCAAGAATACCCCATGAACAGAAACAAAAGGCTAAAAGAGATGACGCTGGAAGATGGGCCCCTCAGGTCAGAAGGCATCCAACATACTACTGAGGAAGAGCGGGGGATAAGTACAAGTAGCTCCAAAGCTAATGAAGTGGTTGGGCCAAAACCGAAAGAACACTCAGCTCTGCATGCTCAGCTGTGGACGCGCCTGGAAGTGAAAGGAAAGTCCGATGCTGGAAAGAAAAATACTGCATAGGAACCTGGAATGTAGAATCTATGAACCTTGGGAAGCTGGATGTGGTCAAACAGGAGATGACAAGAATAAACATTGACATCCTGGGCGCCAGTGAACTAAAATGGACAGGAATGGGCGAATTCAATTCAGATGATTATCATATCTACTATTGTGGGCAAGAATCCCGTAGAAGGAATGGAGTAGCCCTCGTAGTCAACACAAGAGTGGGAAAAGCTGTAATGGGATATAATCTCCAAAAAGATAGAATGATTTCAATATGAATCCAAGGCAGACCTTTCAACATCACAATGATCCAAGTTTATGTACCAACCACCAATGCTGAGGAGACCTAAATTGACCAATTCTATGAAGACTTGCAACACCTTCTAGAACTGAAACCAAAGAAAGATGTTATTCTCATTCTAGGGGATTGGAATGCTGAAATAGGGAGTCAAGAGACAAAAGGAACAACAGGTAAGTTTGGCCTTGGAGTTCAAAATGAAGCAGGACAAAGGCTAATAGAGTTTTCTCAAGAGAACAAGCTGGTCATCACAAACACTCTTTTCCAACAACACAAGAGGCAACTCTACACATGGGCATCACCAGATCGGCAATACTGAAATCAGATTGATTATATTCTCTGCAGCCAAAGATGGAGAAGCTCTATATAGTCAGCAAAAACAAGGCCTGGAGCTGATTGTGGCTCTGATCATCAGCTTCTCATAGCAAAATTCAAGCTTAAACTGAAGAGAGTAAGAAAAACCACTTTGGATAGAGGCTCGTAACATTGTACAGGAGGCAGCAACAAAAACCATCCCAAAGAAATGGAAATGCCAGAACGCAAAGTGGCTGTCCAACAAGAGTTTATAAATAGCAGAGAAGAGAAACAAAATGCAAGGGATATAGAGAAAGTTACAGAAAATTGAATGCAGATTTCCAAAGAATAGCAAGGAGAGACAAGAGGGTCTTCTTAAATGAACAGTGCAAAGATATAGAGGAAAATAATAGAAAGAGAAAAACCAGAGACATGTTCAAGAAAATTGGAGATACAGTACTAAAGGAACCTTTTGTGCAAAGATGGAAATGATAAAGGACAAAAATGGTAGGGACCTTAGAGAAACAGAAGACATCAAGAAGAGGTGGCAAGAGTACACAGAGGAATTATACCAGAAATATGTGGTGCTCCTGGACAACCCAGTTAGTGTGGCTGCTGACCTTGAGCCAGACATCCTGGAGAGTGAAATCAAGTGGGCCTGTGGAGGTGATAGCGCATTCCAGTTGAACTATTTAAAATCTTAAAAGATGGCACTGTTAAGGTGCTACACTCAATGTTCCAGCAAGTTGGAAAACTCAGCATTGGCCAAAGGTTTGGAAAAGATCAGACTACATTCCAGTCACAAAGAAGGGCACTGCCAAAGAATGCTCCAACTACAGTACAATTGCACTCATTTCACACACTAGCAAGGTTATGCTCAAAATCCTACAAGGCAGGCTTCAGCAGTATGTGGACTGAGAACTCCCAGAAGTACAAGCTGGACTTTGAAGGGGCAGAGGAACTAGAGACCAAACTGCTAACATGCGCTGGATTATGGAGAAAGCCAGAGAGTTCCAGAAAAATATCTACTTCTGCTTCATTGACTATGCAAAATACTTTGACTGTGTGGACCACAGCAAACTATGTTCTTAAAGAAATGGGAGTGCCTGATCACCTTATTTATCCATCTCCTGGGAAATCTCTATGTGGGAAAGGAAGCAACAGTTAGAACTGGATATGGAACAATTGATTGATTCAAAATTGGGAAAGGAGTATGACAAGGCTGTATATTGTCTCCCTGCTTATTTAACTTATATGCAGAATACATCATGCGAAAGGCCGGACTGGATGAATCCCAAGGCAGAATTAAGATTGCCGGAAGAAATATCAACAACCTCAGATATGCAGATGATACCACTTGGATGGCAGAAAGTGAGGAGGAATTAAATAACCTGTTAAGGAGGGTGAAAGAGGAGAGCACAAAAAATGGTCTGAAGCTCAACATGTTTTAATGGAATTTTATTACCCTGACTGAATTTACCAAACTATAATTATATATACATATTTTATATTGATTTGGTTTTACTGGTCTTTGATCATAATAAAGTATTCGTTCATTCAACATCAAAAAAACTAATATCATGGCTGCTGGTCCCATCACCTCCTGGCAAATAGAAGCAGAAGATATGGAGGCAGTGACACATTTTACTTTCTTGGGCTCCATGATCACGGCAGATGGTGACAGCAGCCATGAAATTAAAAGACGCCTGCTTCTTGGGAGGAAAGCGATGACAAACCGAGACAGCATCTTAAAAAGCAGAGACATCACCTGGCCAACAAAGTTTGCATAGTCAAAGCTATGGTTTTTCCTGTAGTGATGTGTGGAAGTGAGAGCTGGACCATAAAGAAAGCTGACCGCTGAAGAATTGATGCTTTTGAATTGTGGTGCTGGAAGAGGCTCTTGAGAGTCCCCTGGACTGCAAGGACAACAAACCTATCCATTCTAAAGGGAAACAACCCTGAGTGCTCACTGGAAGGACAGATCCTGAAGCTGAGGCTCCAATACTTTGGCCATCTTATGAGAAGAGAAGACTCCCTGGAAAAGACCCTGATGTTAGGAAAGTGTGAAGGCAAGAGGAGAAGGAGACGGCAGAGGATGAGATGGCTGGACAGTGTCACTGAAGCTACCAACATGAATTTGACCCAACTCCAGGAGGCAATGGAAGACAGGAGGGCCTGACATGCTCTGGTCCATGGGGTCACGAAGAGTTGGACATGACTAAATGACTAAACAACAACAACAACATGCTTTACATCTTTTTGATTTTCCAAAGTTTTGAATTTTGTTTTGAAGATGTTTTCTTTTGCAACACCTTTAGTAAAATAATAAAAATGTTCTTGTAGTTTGGTTATTCTGAGGAGAAGGAGGTCAGTGGCATTAAAGAAGGTGCCTTACCTTTAGATCCTGAACACATTTGGGGTGTTTTGATATTCCTACTTGTTAAGGTTGGCTTTTTGTCCAGGAAAGTCTGGGTAGTGTGGCTGAGTGATTTGTGTGGACCTCTTTGTCCTGGCCAAAATCTGGACACCCATCAAGTTTCATTCCTTTTAGTGTGTCTACTCAAGATAGACTTAAGGTTGGATTTAGCCCATTAGCTTGTATTGCACTGTGCACTTTTCTCCCAGTGTTGAAGAGGACAGAATTGAGTGGTTGAAGGTTAATATAGTGTGGCAGTTTGAAATGAAAGATTGTAATCAAATATGTACCAAATTGCATTCCAATTGTTCAGCATTTAGCAGAGTTATACTGCAAACAGAATGCTGAACTAAACTGGAGGTTAAACAAGAAGCCTTTATTTTGCTCTGCCAAAAAAAGTATAAATGAATTTGTGTTTATTTCACTTTGCATTTCTATTTATTTTTCAAGAGAAAAGAGAGGCATTATTGTCAACATCTTAAACCATATTAACAATCTTAACTTCTTTCTCTACATAATGATAAATAATTTAACTACTCACATCAATCTTATTTTAGATATAGGAGGTAAAGGTAAAGGTTCCCCTTGACAATTTTTGTCCAGTCGTGTCCGACTCTAGGGGGCGGCGCTCATCCCGCTCTTCAAGCCATAGAGCCAACGTTTGTCCGAAGACAATCTTTCCGTGGTCACATGGCCAGTGTGATTTAGACACGGAACACTGTTTACCTTCCCACCAAGATGGTACCTATTTATCTACTCGCATTTGCATGCTTTCGAACCGCTAGGTTGGCGGGAGCTGGGACAAGCGACGGGCGCTCACTCCATCGCGTGGATTCCATCTTACGACTGCTTGGTCTTCTGACCCTGCAGCACAGGCTTCTGCGGTTTAGCCCACAGCGCCACCACGTCCCTAGATATAGGAGTCCTTCCTACTTTTCAAAAGAGGAGACCACCCCCACTTTCTGCTATTTAAACATTCAACTGACTTGCATGACTTAAGAAACAGGAATATTGGCCAGTATGAAGGGTTCGATTGCACCAGATGGCAGTGAGAGCAGCTGACCAAAACCCAGAGCTTCACTCCAGGGATTGTTTATCATGTTGTGTAAAGGTGGGCAGGTATCCTTCCCCAGGTTGTCTGTCTCAACAAACCCAAGAAACAAAGAACACACCCTGACATTTTTTTCTTCTGGTTTGTTGAGAAAGAAACTGAAGAAAATGTAGCTGCCTATCTTCACATGACATGACAGCAAACCATGAAATAAAGCTCTGTGCTTTGTCTAACTGTGCTCAAACTGCCTGCAGCACCATTGACCAGCATGCAACACCATGTTGCTTCTCCACAACAATTGCTCACTTGTCATGTCATGCAGCATGCCCATTCGCTAGTCTGATACCCCCCCCGGGGGGTATGTATGTATGTATGTATGTATGTATGTATGTATGTATGTATGTATGTATGTATGTATGTATGTATGTATGTATGTATGTATGCATAAATAAATAAATAAATAAATAAATAAATAAATAAATAAATAAATAAATAAATAAATAAATAAGTAAGTAAGTAAGTAAGTAAGTAAGTAAGTAAGTAAGTAAGTAAGTAAGTAAGTAAGTAAGTAAGTAAGTAAGTAAGTAAGAGGAGACTATCTTGCTTACCTGACCACATCCCTGGGAGAGGATGCCTTACTATTGTGTACGTAGCAGACTGCCTGGCCAGCGACATCCATTTGGCTGAAACTTGTAATGGCGATTCCCGGATAGCTGACATATTCCATCTGCCCATACTGAGGTGGGGACGTGATCACATAGAGGAGCTCCTCTGGCTTCTCACTGCCATCAACTGCAAGGAGGACATCAGTCCTCAAGAGGCCTCTGCCACCCTTCAGCACGGTGAGCGTCCTGACAAAAACTGCAATGTTTCCTATACAGGACACAAGAAATATGAAGCACAATTAGTGATCATATCTTCTATGTCTTAAATATCCTTTATTATGTATATCACTAACAATTGAGTGCTGTCTGTTCTGACTTATGATGATCCTTTCCAAGATTTTCTAGGTAGAGAATACATAGGAGTGGTTTTTTACCATTCCCTTCTTCTGGGAGCGCCCTGGGACTGCACAATTTGCTCATGGGTAATAAAAATATTAAATAAAGATATTAAAAATATATTAAAGAACACAAGAGTTCTAGCCCCTGTCCTATGAAGATGCCAGCCACAGAGACTGGTGAAATGTTAGGAAGAAAAACCTCCAGAACTTGGCCAAACAGCCCAAAAAATCTACAACAATCATTGGATCCTGGCTGTGAAAGCTTTCGAGAATACATATTAAATACCTTTTATTGTATATCCCTGATGAGAGTTAGTCTGATGTAGCTGATAGTGTGACAAACTAAGGATCAGGACACCTGGGTTCAATTCTCTGCATAGCCAAGGAAACTCACTAGGCAATAGTCATCCACTCCTTGAATATCTCACATACTTTAAAAAGCCAACTAGGGTCATCACAATAACATATGTCTTATGCCTAGGACTCTGGCTACATAAGAACTGATAATTAGTTTCATCTCATGTTCTTCAATGCACAGTTTCAAGCAGGGACTTCATATTTTTTGTCTAAAGAAGAATCAATGCACTTCTCATGCTTCTTCCTATTCACACTGGGAATATAAAGAATGACGCCAGAAAAATTATTGCATCCATTTTCATATGATGCAACAAGCCAGAAGCAGGCTTCTTATGCCTGAGGCAGCATTCTGGCACATGCCCCTAGATTGTTCCAACTGCAAGCAGGAATGGCTAAAGAGGTGGATGGCAGATGCATAGTTGGTCTGTAGTTTATTGTTATATACCAGACCAGGGACTCTGGCTTTTCTCTCTCCTAAGCCACAAATTAAAAAGAAACCATGTCATATGACTCTAGCTGGGAAGATACAAGCCACAGTTTAGTGTTCATGGGTCATAATACATAAACCATGGACTGCTTGTGGTTAGCATCTCGCTTTCAAAAGACCTAGGCAGGAAGCGAGACCCATCACACTGTCCTGTGCACAATGAGACAGCAGTATTTCACATGCAGGCTGACTATGTTGTGTGTATACAACTAAGCTCTCTGCCATGTATGTAGTTCTATGTGTAAGACACTGGTGTGGCATGACACTCCATAAGATCAGGAAGGAGCTGGTATGGAAGGCTTTTAAGGAATAGAGTTGGAATAGTCCCACATGTCCTGATATGTACCAGTGCAACATCATCATGTCTTCTTTCCTGCATAACAAAACAAATATTTGCCAAATCCCTTATAATTAATTCTTTGGGATGTATGTTAAGTCCCTGCGAGCATGTGAAGCTACATACGTTCCTTGAAACTTACACACAGCACTAAATTATTGAGACTTGTACAACACAGTGCTAAATTATTTGATGCACTCACTGTACAGTATACAGCCACATGAAGAAAAGTCAGCATGAACTGGGCTACACACAGGGTGAGAGGTGGGCCACCTCTGTATGACAATGCCTGCACTTTTTCCAGCAGCAACTGTGATGACAATAATTTCCATCTTGCCACATATATAGCCTGGCTGGTGATCCAGTAACCATGCTCAAGATCACATGCAGAAATTCAGCATTGTGAAAATGATTCTCAGATTGCAGGAGGGGAACAAATGTGAACATCAAAAATGGAATTACCCTTGTCTATGTCCTTGATGACAATTGGGAAAACCACCACTGGCGATAGGTTATTTCCATCCCACAGGTGAAACTCAAAACTGTCTTGCTCCTTCGAGCCAATTGTTCCAGTATGTAAATATCTCACGGAGTTCATGTCTATGTCCCATTGGGTGCACTTCATCCCATTCTGGAGTGTTACCCATTCATGACCTACCTAGAAAGAAAAACTGTCATTAAACAAATAAAATACTACATATTATACTAGATTTTACTTTGTGCAAACAATCTTTGCTGTATGTTACTGAATTCATTGTGTGAATGTGTACTGATGAGATCTGATAATCTATAGCCATTAGTCATAGCTTTGAAAAGTTATTGTTCTTACCAGAGGTATGAAAAGTTACTTTTTTGGACTACAGTACCAGGAAGGAATTTTTAGAGGTGTAATCCAGAAAAGTAACTTTACCACACTCTGCCTCTGGCAGATATATGGATTGATATATGTTGGATATTTTGCAGCCTACATATGATGCCTTTAAGAGATTTTGTCTGGAAGGGACATTTCTGAACTGGGGTGGATCTCAGACTATCCAGTAGCAGATAATTGTTCCCTGTCTGCCTCAGATTCCTTCCCCCACCATTTTACAATTAGTCAGGGTTCTGTCAGTGCTAGCAACAGAATCTGTCAGAAGCAGGTGGTTAGAGTGATGTGTTCTGTTAGCTGTCCAGTGTGTTAATCAGTAATGAAGCTGGTTAGCCAGTAAAGCTCAGTGATGTAACAACAGTTTTACACAATATGAAGTTTGGTTTTATCTATGAAGAACTGTAAGTGAATGAGAATATTTATTCTTTCTCATTACCAGAGTCTCTGAATAAATGTATTGAGACAGTAAGTGCCAGTTGAGGTAAACTAACAACTAAGGGATGGTCTAATAAGGGAGGCTTGTAGCTTAATCTCCTCTGTAAATTCCTGACTTAAATGTTTTATCTACTGTATAATTAGTAAGAAAGCTTATATACCAAGGTCTCACTCGACTTCCTCACACATTCTGCCCCAAGAATACAAACAGTAGTACATATTAAACATAGAATAATAAGGAGAACGTGGTGGTGTGGCTCTAGAACTCTCTCTCATTCTTTCCCCACAACACATAGAGATCAGCTTCCCCTCAAAGAACTCTGTTGGCAGAGGTTCCTTTGGCCCAAACAGAACATCTATCATTGGTTTATTCCAAGGATCAAGACAGAGTTATCTGTGCCTCTGCAGTGTGTTTCAAGCCCATGAGAGACATTTAGCAAACAGAAGGATTATACTCATTCCCATTCTAACCCCAGAAATACGGGGTTCTTTTTCCCAATATCTAGTTGTATTTTGTTGAAATACAAAGACTGACCTTGAGCTGAAGATGCCCATTCTCTGGGACTCTATCAAATAAATAATAAATTTGTTCCCTGGGGGTGTCTTTATCTTCAGCTGACAGGACAGCAGTAGAAATAATTTGGGCTTTCCCCATATTCACCTTTATCTTACCCTTCCTGGAATAAACAAGAAAACAAAAGACTCATTGTGCATTTGTTTAAATTGAAAAAATAATCACTGGGATACTGACAGGAAGAATGACTCAAAGAACAACTCTCTCTGCCTGTCTGCCTCTGCCTCTCTCTCTTTCTCTCCCCCTCAGACACACATACACAAATATACAGAGGAGTGAGGGACGATTTCAAATGCAGCCAGACAAAACCTTTGTTTTCAGATTACCAGTGAAAAACAAGAGAAAATAAAATGTTCCTATGACAGCAGGAGGAGTATCAGGAATGTTTAATCATCCTGCCTTCTCTTCCCTCTTGCCTTGAGAGGAAATCTTGAATAATATCAAGCGGTTAGGAGCCAGCCATAGCATCTATCTTGTTCTGGAAAGCCAACACTAGCCCACATGTGTGCGCTTCAGAATAAGAGAGCGGCTAAATTTACACTTGCTCCACTCTCAAGCAGAAGAAAGCCAGTATAAAAATACATGACTTCTATGTCCACTTATTGCAAGAAATAAACATTCCACCATTAACTCACTTGGGTTTTCTCTGGAAAGAAAATGCACAGAATTAGGCTATTCTCAGCATGCACTTTGCTCCACCACCCCTCGTGTCCTGAAGAGGAAAAAGATTGATTTGTATTCCATTTAGTGTTATCACTGCAGCCCATGTTCACATAACTGCAGTATGAGAGAAAGGAGTTGATATGGGAATAGCGATGCCTGGAGTGAAAAAGAGTTTTTTTGTTTGTTTTACTGCACCTTCCAGAATCCCACAGCCCAGTATGATCAAGCTCTCTAGGTGATTCTAGGAACTGTAGTGCCTTCCCAAAAAACAGCCTCCAGAAATTGTTTCCAAGCTTGGGGTGGTGGTGTTGCCATCTTCCTACCACCCCTGTGCTTGTGAGTAGCCCAGGAGAGAAGCTCGTCCGTGAAATGGTTTCAGGCACAGAAATGAGGAGCAGGCTGATCTTATGCTGCTTAGGGTGTGATCACATGGAGAAATAGGTGGCAATTTGAACTGCTTGTGGAGTAGCCCAGTGCAACCTGTTTCCTAGTGATCACATAACGTGCAAGGCAGTGCCCTCCAGCCCAACCTCAATCCATGCCCAAACGGAACCTTTTTGGTTCATTTGTAGGGTTTCTATTTTTGGATGCCAGGCGGGAGCAATTCCCTGGCAGACATAAGGATCGCTTTAAAGCAGCTCACTTGCAGTCCAGTGAGTTGGCCTGCTTGGCTAGCTGGCATCTGAATCACAATTGTGCCTCCTGGATGACAGTGCATTCAAGATCACCTGAGGCACATGTGGCTGATGGGCCTAACATGGCCTGCCACCGATGTAGCCTTGGACCATCCCAGAATACGCTCAGACAAAAAAGAACTAGCAAACTACTTTTCAGTACCTGATACCAAGAAGATCCTAGGAGGGTAACCATAAAATTGAATAAACCTGGCAGCACATAATTAATCTTTTTCACTCTTGCCTTTCCTAAGTGACCATTTAGTGATATCTACATGGCTTTGCCTCTTTCTTCTCAGCAGCTGTTGTTTCTCTTTGTATCAGAGAGGTAACTACATATGGTACGTATGGATTCTCCTATGTAAAAAGTGTGCTGCTTATGTACTGCCCCATAGTGCTTAAAGCACTCTCTGGGTGGTTTACAATTTAATTATACAAGCGGCATATTTCTCCCTCCCCACCCCCACCCCCTGCAAGCTGGGTACTCAATTTACTGACCTCAGAAAGATGCAAGACCAAGTCAGCCTCAACCTGCCTACTGGGATTGAACCCCTGTCATGAAGAGAGTTTTGGCTTTAACTACGGTGTCATGAGGCTCATAATAGTTATGTAACAGCTACCACCACCCTCCAAGCACATAAGCTTCCTTTAGGTTTCTTTCCTTGGTGTTACGTACAAATGTAAGTACTCTCTTTTTAGCAATGTACTAGCTATTAGAGAAGTTTGTGTCATTTCAGAGTCAGTGGCAGCCCAATGCACTTTGCTAGCATACAATACCAGTCTTAAAAAATATACATTCCCCAAATGATGCCTTTTGCACACGCACATGCACAGAATAAACATAAGTTTCCATAATCACAAAAGAAATATACCAATGGAGAGAAGAGAAGCTGCAATGACAGAGAGAAAAGGATAGAATTAGAGTCAATCTGACTTTTGAGTGTTTCAGATGAACACTAGAAAAACCTGCAAACAGCACGGGCAGTTGCCATGATGGCTGAGGGTTTTTGGGAGTTGTAGTCAAAGTAACTGGTGGAAGTTCTGTCTCATCTTCTTTGGTAAGAAGTGAGACAGAGAAGGTCTACTCAACAGAGATTAAACGTTTCTGAAAATTTCAATTTTTTTCCAGAAGATTTTTTCCAGGAAAAAAAAAATCAAAATTTCAGAAATTTTACATCTCTACTCCTTAAAGCGTGAAATGATCAGCAGAGGGTATACAAGGATTATCCTTGCCTTTAAACTATTTTCCCAAAGAAGACCGGAGATTAAATATACTGGATATACTATTTGTATGTCTTTCATATATTATTTGAATATGCACATTCAAGTCATGTAATCTGTTTGCCATTACCCTTGATTCATATTCTGCTCTTTTACTCCCGTTGATCACAACAGGGATGTCCTTCACTGAGGACTGCTTTTGTGAAACACTGTTGGCATTGGACAGCGAGTATTTAGAGGAGACGAGCTCTATTAATCATTAATTTGCTGTTTCAATCACTGCTGAATCGTTTTGTCAGGGCACCAATTTGAAAACAGGGACATGTGGCTTACTTGCTCAGCACTGGTTTCTCATCATTAACTGGAATGACCTCTACCAAAATGGTTTTTGACACTGTATGTTTCCCATCTGAGAGCTGGATTGAAAAACCATCAGCTAAGCTGTCAGAATCATCATGCATGTACATCAGCCGCATTCCTGGAAGATGAGGCAAGGGAGATGGTTACAAGAGAAAAGAGGAAAGAAAAGGAGAAAGATCAGTCTGTTTCCTTTTAAAAACTTATTCATGTTCTCGCCTTATTTCCCCTTAGACCACATAGCCAACCATGTCTGCTGGTCACAGCCAACTTGTTTCAATGAACCTGGGGCAAGCCTTGAACACAACAGCTGTTCATTAATCCATCAGCACATCATTGGCTCATAAACACCACTGTGGGCTCTTCAAGTAATAAACTCCCCGTTTTAGTTCAATGGGAGGAACAAGTCTGTCTTCTAATTCTCTCTCTCTCTCTCTCTCTCTCACACACACACACACACACACACACACACTTCCTTCTAGTGCCTAGATAAAAATTACTTTTCACCCCTTTTTATGTCTTTTATTTAAATGTTGAGAAGAAATCCATTGTGGACTTTCCTGGCCTGAAAAGATTTCTGATGCACTGAAGATGCTCCTACATAACAAAGAGCCCTTGGGAGAGGAGCATGACGAAGTTACTTTTTAAAATAATTTACAACTGCTTCAGTCCTCTAGCCATCATTGCCATGCTATGGATCATTCTGGGCGTAGAAGTCCAAGAATCCTAACTTTTCTAAGTTATGTATTCTCGAAGGCTCCTCTTTCTAAGTTATGCTTGGAGGTAAGCTGCATAGAACTTGCTTTAGTATAAATCTATAGAAGATCCTAAGAAAAGCTGTGCTAGATCAGACCAGAAATCAACCTAGTTCAGCAACCTTTCCCTACAGCTACTGCTATGCTGACCCAACCCTAACCCCCACCTCAAATCCTGTCTATTTGCATTTTGCCATTCATGGTATTTTTTTAAAAAACGTAGATTTGGAATCACACAAAAACCATCGTAGATCCAGACAAAGATCTGCTCAATGTGTCAAAAAAGAGCACAAGGTAAATCAGATACCAATCTGTGCACCATGATTTGGGCGCTGATTCACAGTGCAAATGCAATCACTCGTTTTCAATGTTATTATACCAAATATTTATTTATTTATATATGCTGCCCCTTAGAAAGATTTTATAAGGGATATTATGTAAATAAAACACCTCCTTGTGTATCTACAAAGAAATTAGACCAAATGAGATCAGTGGGCTTTTCACACAGGCAAATTATCTATAAGACTGCAGCCTAACATCTATGTACAATATCCTGCAAACACACATTGAATGGAAAGTCGGATAAAAGGTGGAGGGGAAATACATATTTCCTCCTCATAAAGTGCCCCACCTGGCATGCAAATCTTTCAGTGTCACAGCCTGAGAGAGAATATATGTAAACAAACCTAGGCATACTTCTGGTAACTGATTACAAAACAAAAACAAGCTTATTTGTAGATCAAGCAAAGCTCATTTTTTTATTCTCTTAACAGAGCTTTGCTTCTAAGAACATGTTACCTGTATTTGTCTAGTTTGGCCCTGAGTGGATCTTCTAAGTAGATTTAAAACAGTCTTCAACTTGTGGCCCTTCAGATGTATTGGACTACATAGTCATTGTTCATGCTGTATGAGGCAGACATACAGAATAAGTCTGGAAGGCATTAGGCTGGGAAAAGCTAAGGCTTACAAAATATTGCAGCATAAAATATAGTGAACTGATTTCTAGTTTGCTCTTATGTGTCTTTATTTATAAAAACATGTATATTTATTCATAAAATAAATACTATTTACTCCCAAGTAACCGTAAAAAGTATTACAGTTTTAATTACTATCCCTAAATATAAATAGAAAAATGCAAAAGACAGCTTTTGGACTAAGTAGAGAAGGAAGACATAAGTTTTTCATACTGTTCCAATGTATGGTAATAATTGCTTTAAAGAACTAAGAAAATAGTATAAAAGAAAATGGCAGCTACCATTTTTTAAAAACTCCATGGAGAAGGAACGCACAGGAATTTCATGATGGTGGTGACTGTTAATTGCCTGTCTGTAATGGATGGTATCATTGCCATATATCCCATTTACAAGGAGTCCATGGTGCGGTTGTTGGAGGACAGTAAACATCAGGGCATCTTGGGGTACATCAAGATCCATAACATTGATTACCGAAGGGTCCAGTTCTTTCATCTGCCCCTCTTCCACCTAAGTAGCCAAAGGAAGGTAAATGGCACTTACTATTACAGAATTGGTTATAAAAATCGACTTTTCACTCTTGTAGGTACTAATTTAATCAATCCCATAAACCATTACTAGACTTTACAATGAAACCATCAACTTTTTTCCTCTGATAGAACAGTATGGCTATCTCAACGACTGGACAAAATGCAAGCTTGCCCAGCTGCTTCTGCAAGCAGAGACTAATGGTTCTCACAATTCCTTGTAAGCCTTTCCCATTTCTGCCATCCTTACCTCCATCCACCATTCCTTGAAGGATACTATGTAAACAAATAAAAAGGGATGCAGTGCATTCTTAAAGGAATTAAGAACAAAAGCAAACAATCCCACCTCCACACATACCTTAATTTACTGTTTTTATAATGTTAGGTAAAGGTAAAGGTTCCCCTTGACATTTAGTCCAGTCATGTCCGACTCCAGGACGCAGTGCTCATCCCCGTTTCCAAGCCATAGAGCCAGCGTTTGTCCGAAGACAGTTTCCATGGTCACGTGGCCAGTGCGACTAGACATGGAACGCCGTTACCTTCCCACCAAGGTGGTCCCTATTTATCTACTTGCATTTGCATGCTTTTGAACTGCTAGGTTGGCAGGAGCTGGGACAAGCGACGGAAGCCCACTCCTACACGTGGATTCAATCTTACAATGGCTGGTCTTCTGACCTTGCAGCACAGAGGTTTCTGCGGTTTAACCCGCAGCACCACCACGTCCCTTTATAATGTTACATGCTGTCAAGTCAGGACTGACGTACAGCGACCTTAACAGGACTTTCAAGGTGAGCAAGATATTTAAGGAGGGGTTTTACCAGTTCCGATCTCCCAGTGAGTTTCCATGGCAAAGTGTGGATTCAAACCTCCTGAGTCCTCATCTGTCATTCTGCCCATTACATAACTCTATCCTGTGTTTATAATAACCAACCTAGACTTGGGCCAAAGAGCAAGATGGTGACAGTGGATCAATTTCATTTAGAATCCCCATTATCTCTATTATTATTATTATTATTATTATTATTATTATTATTATTATTATTATTATTATTATTATTATTATTATTATTATTATTATTATTATTATTATTATTATTATTATTATTATTATTATTATTATTATTATTATTATTTTAACTGGATGCTGGAATCAACCGATCATATATTTACTGATTCTTCTTCTTCTTCTTCTTCTTCTTCTTCTTCTTCTTCTTCTTCTTCTTCTTCTTCTTCTTCTTCTTCTTCTTCTTCTTCTTCTTATTATTATTATTATTATTATTATTATTATTATTATTATTATTATTATTATTATCTTTAATGTATATTCTGTCCTATTAGTGCCAAGACACTATTCTGGGCTATTTACAGGCAATTAAAAACCAAAACACTAACAGCAGAAACAAAAATATAACGCAAATAGCTGCCAGAGCTGCCTAGACTTACTTTTAGTTTAATCTAACTAATCCTGCTTTATTTTATTTATTAAATTTGTTTTATCTATATTTTACTCTAAACATTTCCAACAAACTATTCATTGCTTGTTCTTTGTGACCTGCCACAGCCTATTTGGGTACATTCCTGGATTTTACATAAACAACAAACAACAGAAGCTTGGAGCAATTTACACTCTGGAGCCAAATGCAGTCTGCAAACACAGGAGTGGGGGAAAGCAGGAATGAGAGAGCAATAAGAAAATCGTCCACATTATCCAGCTCAAGCTGCAAAAATAACTACAGATCAATGATTTGAAGTAATCAAAAGAGCCAATGAGTGATCCTTCTGTCCTAGGATCTTCCAATATAAATGGGATCCCCCATTCAGACCTAGAGAGCCATACAACTACAAACTGTTCCTCTTCTGCTTCTTACAAAGCCTTGTGGAAATGGGGACCTCTAAACACTAATCTTGTCCATCAGAACTCTGAGGGCAAGCTCTCCCAGAAAAAAAAGAATGCAATGGCTTGAAAGATCCTCTTTTGGGTTTCATATCAAATCACTCTTTTCTCACTGCAGAAACTTATGAAATCTTTCAACAGCGTGCCCACGTCTCCCATGAAATAGAGGCATCTGATACTTTCAACAGGAAGGTCTTGAATTTTCCATCATTTCTGGCTGACCAAAGATACCATGACAAGAATAAGAATATAATGATCTTAAACCAGAATGCTTAAACATTCCATCATCCTCAATTGGGGATAGGAGTAGCTGGAATGGAAAGGGGAGCCTGCAGACAGATTAAGAACTAGTCAAGTTGTGCTATATATAGCCCAAAATTGTATTAACTCTGGATGCTGGAATCAACTGATCATATATTTTTAGTTATCTTCTTCTTCTTCTTCTTCTTCTTTATTATTATTATTATTATTATTATTATTATTATTATTATTATTATTATTATTATTATTATTATTATTATTATTATTATTATTATTATTTTGAGGACTGAAAGTGGCCCATGGAGCATGGAGCAATACAGGAGAAGCTCCAACTATATGGGCAAGTTCAGATTCAGGAAGGTGATGGAGGGCCAAAATATGGGACAGTTATTGTTGATTAAATCTTTTAAGAGAGCTAGAAATCCCTATAAAACATCTGGAAAATATGCTTAGTGCATAGAGTTCCTTGGATTTGGTTATATATTATGTAAGACGAAAGGCACTGAAGTTATTCTGAGAGCTGAAAGCAGGAGCCAAATATTTATGTCTTTGGCACAGAGACACAAAGGATGCGGCATTTCCTTTCTTACCGTAATATTCCTTGCTGTGAATTCTGGGACTTCATCATTGGTTGGAGTGATTAAAACATAAAATGGTATCTCCAATGAACGCTGTTTTCCGTCAGTAGCATAAAGCATAAATTGGTCTGTGGTTGGTTCAGTCCTCCTGTGCCTGCTCTGGACATAATTTATGTGCAGGTCCTTCACATTTCTCAACTGGAATGAGGCTAGGTATTAAAAAGCAATAGCAAATTAATAGAAATAGTTAACTATCCTGTGTATTTTGAACGAAAGTATACACATAAGATAAGAACTATGCAAAATGCACATTCATTTAAGGGAGAATTGATTTTGTGTCCAGGTTTTAGATATACAGTACTGCCTGAATGCAATACTTCAAACATTAAGGCCATTTTAGCATCACATGAATGTGGAAAGTCACTTGAAGCAGCACCATCTAGTGGTCTCAAATTCTGAGAGACTACTTTTTATTACACTTTTCTTAAATACCCCACAAACAAATCTCCCTGGGCATTGAACACTTAATGCATGTACAAAGCTCTGTAAATTAAGGTAAAATCCACAATCAATTAAAAACCAACACAGCAAGGAGCCCAGATGGGCACATACCAACATACTACATTATATTTATCATATATAACAAAGAGTGTGGCAGTGTCCCTCACTGTGGTGGCTTATAGTCTAATGTCTCCGTGTAGAGTCTCCACCCCCATCGTGGGGAGAGGCCCCTCTAACCAAATGACAGGCCACCCTAGGTGCATGGATTAAGAGAGAAGCTACCATTCATTCTAGCAAAAAATAATATATACAATACATACCAATACTTATCCCTACATTGCTTTTCTCAAAGCCAGGGGAAGGTAATATATTTTCCATGTACCCAAACTGGGGAGGTGATGCTAAAACAAACAGCAAGTCATCTGCCTGGGTGTCAGGATCACTGGCATACAAGTGGCTCATTGTAACGGTAGCTGAAGACCCCTCATCCACAACAAATGTGGCCCCTGGGTGAAAAGAGAGAGAAAAGAAATAGTGAATACTATTAATTAAGCAGTTTAAATGGTAAGATTATTTCAAGAAAATGAAATGCAGCTATTAAACTGATGGGGGAAGTCACTGTTGAACCAGCAATTGTTTCCAAGCTATTTTCTCACTAAGTAAACAAAAAGGGGCAAAATACACTTGCGCAACTGTTTTGCTGATAAGCTGTTAAATGTGGTTTATGCACTGTTTAAGATCAGTTGTTACCTCTGTTTGTCATAGTGCTAACTGAGAGCTGTTATGAATTGCTCACAAGAAACCGTTTTTCATGCTCTGGTGCTTAATGTCCCTCCTGGGACAATACTTTATTTCTAGAACACTGCTTGGGAGATAGACAGCAAATCACCAAGTTACACATAACATGTTGAAATGTGGTAAACACCCATAGAGAAAAGAACTTTGTATAATATCAGTTATAAAGAAACACTTGCTTGAATTACAGCACTACAAAATGGATGTGAAGGCTCAGCAAAGCAAAATAGAAGAGGCCTCATCTTACTGGGCCTCCTCGTTGTTGGCGGAGTGGTGGTCTGGGTGACATCAGGCTCCCAGAATGGCACCAGAGCCATGGCTGGCTGGGTGCGAGGGCCAATGGGAGGGCACAGCTGATGTGGGGACCTTCCATTGGCTGCCCACAACATTCAGACTTGGAGCCTTGGTGCATGGACCAGTGTGACAAAGTTTTCACTCTGGTCCACCTCCTTGGCTTAAAACAGGAACTGCTGTGGCTCCCCAGGCAGTCTGGGAGAACATCGGTGGATGGTGTGAAGAAGACGACGTGGCAGGCAGAGGCGACGAGCGGCAGTAGTGAACGGCAGCAACGAGCAGCAGCAATGAGTAGCAGTGGAGCAAAGTGTGGCAGTGAGCAGCAATGAGGAGAGGAGCAGCACTGAGAAGAACAGAGAGGACAAGAACAATGGTAGCAATGGGGGAAAGAGCATCGGCATGGAGAACAATGAGCAAGAGGGTGCCTGCCTGCTTGGGAAGGACAACTGGACATATAAGCACATACCCCTCTCAGAGGTACCTGCCTGTATATCAAAGGGTGGAAAAAGCAGAAATCCAACCTGCTTGGCCATCCTGAAAACTGCAGGGGATGGGCCAAAGGGACCCAAAACATAGAAAAGGAGGGAAGAGAAAACTAATTGAGGGTGGAAAATTTAATTATTATTTTTTTAAAAAGGAAAAACCAAATGGGTTGAAAGATTGCAAAAGCCTCATGCTGTCGTGCCAGGAGGATGTGACCACCCTCTGGCTTGCCACCACCATGCCTCTAAGAGGCAGATCACTAACAAATGGCAGGAGAAACAGAATGCTCCCAGTGAACCCCCTAAGGGACGGGCATCAAGCAGGGGTACCTCTGGCTGGCCCCAAAGGGCAAGGCCTGAGAGAGGTTCTCCAAGCAGGCCTACAAAGAAGCCAAGAGCTGAGGAGAGATTCCACCATGCCTTAAGAGGCAGGGACCACTCTCTGCACCCCTCCCTAAATGGAGGGCACAGCTGGGATCCCATACACCCTTCTCCAACAGGAGGCCTGCAATGCAGGGGTCAGCAGCCAGGACACCTCCTGCTCAGGGGAAGGCAACCCAGAGAAGACACACTAAGGTGGGTCCACAACTGCAGACAGCATCGTCATGGCCTACCCAGGCCAGAGATTATCAGGTGGTGTTTGATAATATCTCCCAAGCTCTTTTCCAGCTCCTGGAGCAGTTTGGGTTGCTTGCCAGGAGAAACAATTCTAAAGGCATCTGGGTCACATGTCCAGCAGCATATACAAGATCAAGGGGATCACTAGGAGGAAAAGGACAGCAACTCCAAGGGTAGCCCAGAACCCAGGCAGCCACAAAAAAGAGGAGGAGGTCAGCTGGCAGCTGCACAAGGCAAGGCCATAACAAGCATACAAACTCATCATCCTCCATCTACACCATGGGTGAGATCTCCTCTGACAAGGACATGCATGATGAGATGGGGGGGGGGTTATTGGAAGGTTGCAGTGCATGTCCCAGGGCTACCACTTTGGATGACTTGGAGGCACTCACCTGTGCCAACCACCACATGAGTAGCTGTTGGTGCGGGGAACCATGATCCTTCATGGATAATGAGGATCCAGCGGGTATGCACCTCCCACGCAAAATTAGGGAAAGTATCCTAGAGGGATGTTACATGACTATTTTCACACTGATAATCCCGGAAGGAGAGGAAGGAAAGACAAAGGGAAAAACAATGGCACAAGGAGGGGAAAGAAAATGGAGGCAGAAAGAACATTCGATAACCGGTTAGTGGGCTACGGAGTGTTTATGGAGGTGGTTCAGGTGACATATCTGCACATGGGCTGGCACCTCACCAACCATTACAGTAATGTATTGAGAGTCAGATCCCTGGCAGCCACCCTCAACTTTGATGAAGCATTCGGAAAAAGAGCCTCTCAATCATCCCATGCAAGAGGAGACCTCCTCTATTACAAGCTGTAGTTGCTGAAAGTGGGCCCTCACATCAAGGAGAGAAGGGGTGGAGTCAAAGCAGGCAAGTGGGGTGGGCAAAAGGATCTTCCAAGGTGGGTTTGTTGGGACTTCTACATGGGAAAGTGCCTGGGGCGGTGGCACAAATCTGATTAGTCCTCATGGCACAGTGGTTAAACTGGTGTACTGCAGCCAAAACTGTGCTCACGACCTGGGGTTCAATCCCAGGTAGCCGGCTCAAGGTTGACTCAGCCTTCTATCCTTCTGAGGTCGGTAAAATGAGTACCCAGCTCGCTGGGGGGGGGCAATGTGTAGCCTGCTTGATTAACTTGTAAACCGCCCAGAGAGTGCTTGAAGCGCTATGGGGCGGTATATAAGCAGCACGCTTTGCTTTGCTTTTTATGCCTCCAGGCAAACATTTGTAGCGAAATTTGTCCCAGGTTTGGATAATGGTACTGCAGATGCCCTGTCTCATTCCCAGGAAAGTAGTACTTGTGCCGCACACAAGCATTAACACAAATCTATTCCCAGAGGAGCTCTGGACCCTTAGATGAAAGGTGTGATCCAGGAAGTACAGAATTCAATTGCCCCACTAACATTCAGGGCCTATGCTGGGGCATGGGGAACCTTCTGCACCGATTGTAATGAGGAAAGGCTAGAGGTCAGTGTACAGGGGCTCACGGCAAGGTCCATGCCCACTCATCAAGCAGGGATCTCCTTCTTTTGCCAGTTCCAGGGCTTACTAGACCCCTGCTTTTCCTTCCCAGTTAGGAGGGCCTTTGGTGGCTGGGAGCAGGCAACGCCCAGGCCCCCAGCTGCATTGTTCACCTTGGCCACATTGCTTGGGCAATTGCAGAGCATATGCTGCTCCATGTACGAAGCCCGGCTATTGGAGGCAGCTTACACATTAGCCTTCTTCGAGGCATTCCAAGTACGGGAATTGGTGGCAGCAACTAAGAGGAAGCAAATGGGCTGCTCCCTGCAGAGCCAAGATGTCTCTTGGGAAGGGGAAGGGTTGGTTCTGTACCTGTGGTCATCTAAAACTGACCAGAGAGGCAGGGGTGCCACCATCCGCCTATGACTGCAAAGGGGAAGTAGTCCCTCCCGCCTGTTGGGGGAGGGGCCCTTCTTGATATAGGAGGACCGCACACAGCTTACCCACAACCAGTTTCTGAGCAGGATTCCCACCCAGCAGTTTTGCCTCCCTTCAGGATTGGGCCAGCAACTGAGGCAGCCACTCATGGCACGCCCCCCGACAGAACAGGAGAAATGGGGAGGCGGTGCTCAGCTACTTACAAAGCATTCATTTGCACTAACCTTGCCTTGTACTGATGGTTTTTCTGTTCCTCAGCTTTTACCTTAGATGACCAGTGAGAAACCTGGATAATTAGGCACAGCATCATGTTCTGGGTGTCAAAATATGCAGCACCAAAGCATTGGAGGCCTGACCTTGGGCTGGGTGGACATGTGACTCACCGGTGGATGGGACATAGAGGAATGTGCTGGAACCAGCTTCTGTCCTGCGTATGGTGCCATCCTGAGGCCACCGGACCACCAGGTGCAATCCTAGTACAGCTGGGAGAGAATGACCTCTCAGCCATAAGGGGACTGGATCTCACATACTCCATCAAGGCTTATTTGGAATTTATGCACCCCACGACCAGCATTCTGTGGTCCAACCTTCTGGAGAGGCAAGTGTGGAGGGGTGCTCAGGACCCCCGCAAAGTGGACATACCAAGGCAGAAGATTACCCAAGAAGTGTGTCATGTGGTCACTGCCTGGGGTGGCAGCGGGATCTTACAAGCTGAAGCACCTTTTCCATAGTGACAAGGTGCAGCTCTCAGACAGCAGTCATGACATCTGGTTAGCCAACATCAAGGCAAGCATAGCCACATGGTTGCAGCTACAGTTATCTGGCAGGAGCTGAGCAGGGACCAGTTTTCATGGCAGTTTGGAACATGGGGCAGATCTAGGTGGTGTTAACAGGCTCCAGGCAGGTCCTACAGCCCCAGGAAGTTAAGGGATCCCCTTAAAGGGAGCTGGGGATGGGGCAGGCTATGGCCCAGTTTGAGGGCCCTGTGCCCGCCTCTATCTCCAGGTAGCATGGAGTCACAGAGTGGCTTATGCCCGTGTGGACTCCACAGTCTGTCAACCCAGGTGGGTTACCCTCAGCAGACTGCTGAGGGGTGGGACAGCATCAAGAGGCAGGCAGGTCTTTTTATGCACTGGATCCATCCCAGTGCTGGGCCAGCAACTTGCTGCTGAAACCAATAAAGTTGTGTCCTTTCCTTCCAGAACTGTGTCTGTGTGGTCATTATGATGGCAGGTAGGGTTGCCCAGGCTGGCTCAGCCCTAGGTCAACCACAGAGCTTGGGAAAGTTACTTTTTGGTCTATAGTTGCCAGACCAAGAGCATCTCATTCCCTGAGACTTCTGGATCAAAGCTGGAGACCAAAAGGGAGGCCCTTCGGATGTCACCACCCCAGTGTGGATCCTTGTGAAATGGCAGAGGTGGGACAGGGAGGAGACTCTAACTGCTACTGGGTCAGGCTTTAGAGGAATCTGGGTAAATGGAGCCAAAGTCTGGGCAAGACCTAACTAACAGTGTAACACTGCAACCCATACCATGGGTGTGTGGGGGGGACACATATTCTGGCAGCCAGGAAGGAAGTCAAATGTGCCTAACAGATGCAGCAGCTGCCACTATTCCCACTAGACAATGTGATCTATTGCACGCATGGCATATGGGGAGTTCTATCAAGCTCTCTGCTACTGTTACTCATTGAAGGCTCATTACCAATATACAGACAACTCATTTTTCCAGGTGCTGTGTTTCTGCTTCCATGTGGTGTTCAGTGAGAAGGCTTACAAAATATCGTACTCCAACTTGCATGGTGGACCCAAGCACGCATACTCATCAGCCCTGTGTGATATAGGTCAGCCCATGCAAAAAAGGTAGACATAGCACTCAATGAAAACTGTAGAATCATTACTGGATGCCTGAAGTTGATCCCTATTTATAGAATCAGTTGTATATAAGTCATTGCACAGTGAGAAGTAGCAGATAATACAGAGAGACTCAAAACATCTACATCAAATGCACATTCACTCTTCAGCAACCATCTCATCCCTCCCAGATTACAATCAAAGGAAAGTTTTTCATGTGAATTTTAAAAGAACAGCAGAAAATGTCACAACTGTTATGTGGAAGGAGAGGACTACCCACCTCTTAAAATGGATGGAACCCCCAGGAAGCCTATGTAGCTCCCAGTTACACAGAGAACAGGGTTACTTCAAAGTCACTTAGTAGAGATAGCAGAACCAAAGTGAACCCTAAGGAAATTGGGTTTTCTCACTGCCACAGTCCTTTGTGAATGCAGAGAAGAATATGCAACTTCACACCTATGCTAGTGTACTCTATGATCCTCAATGTGAAACATGAAAGATTTGATATTAGCTGCCCCAAATGTTCATGATGCTTCCCATTATTGGTCAAAAATTATCTGATACATTTCTTCTTTGTACAATGGTGCTTTAACACAAAAACAATGATGAAAGGTTTTAACTCAGGCCTCTCCAGACTGTGCTAGTTTTTCCTTGCATGGAGGGATTTGCCTCCTCAGCACATAATATATACACCTCACAATCTGGTATGGTACCACCCATTCTGCTGCTACAAGCTTTATTCTTCTATTTCATTATTTTGCATTCTCTTCTTATCTTAACACTAATTTTGACATGGGCTCAGTTAGAAAACCAGTGGTTTAAATTCACATATTTAGCTTTAGGCTCCTCCTTATTACTCTTTACCATTCCACACAGAGTACTGCATCTGCAGGCAAGAAAAGACCAAAATCATCCACACATCATCATGACTGCGTGGGAGCAATATCTATGTTCTGGTCCAATACCAGAGCAGTACTAATGAAACAGTTCTATTCTCAGCCACTGCAAAGACCAATGCAAATCTGAATGAGATGAAACTATGTCATTCAATTCATCTGCAGGGGCCAGAATCGTATTGCTATTTGTGTAAGGTTTTCATAACATGATATGGCTAATTGCAGATGAATGATGGGGTGCCAGGATGCAACTTGTTTATGCTCCCAGTTGTGCAACTGAGATGCATCTCAGCACCTTGCCAATTAGTTGCAAGTAGATGTAGCAATGGTTGTTGTGGGTTTTTCGGGCTTCTTGGCCATGTTCTGAAGGTGGTTTTTCCTAACGTTTCACCAGTCTCTGTGGCCGGCATCTTCAGAGGACAGCAAACTGTGCTCTTGTGTACTTTGGCTAGGGCGTGGAGTATTTATGGCTGTGAGATGGGATGATTAGTGTGTATTGTTGTGGGTGTATTGTTTTCTGTGGATGGGTGATCAGTGTGTTTTGTTGTGTGTGTATTGTTGTGATAAGGAGATTGTCTGTTACTGTGGTTGATGGTGGTGATCCCCTTGACCTTGTGGTTGGGTAGAGTTTGTGACCTTTTGCATGCTGTATTTTTGAGACCTGGGAGCCAAGTTTTGTTGAGTTTCAAACTTTCCTCTTTTTTATTGAAGTTTTTCTGGTGCTTGTGGATACAGCATGCAAAAGGTCACGAACTCTACCCAACCACAAGGTCAAGGGGATCACCACCATCAACCACAGTGACAGACAATCTCCTTATCACAACAATACACACACAACAAAACACACTGATCACCCATCCACAGAAAACAATACACCCACAACAATACACACTAATCATCCCATCTCACAGCCATAAATACTCCATGCCCTAGCCAAACTACACAAGAGCACAGTTTGCTGTCCTCTGAAGATGCCGGCCACAGAGACTGGTGAAACGTTAGGAAAAGCCACCTTCAGAACACGGCCAAGAAGCCCGAAAAACCCACAACAACCGTTAGATCCCGGCTGTGAAAGCCTTCGCGAATACATAGATGTAGCAAGTTACACAAAATGTACACCAATAGGATTCTGGTCATAATAATTTAATACAAATTGTACATTATAGTTAACCCATAATTAGAGCTAAAATCATGTTATTGCTCTAAATATATGATTCAGGTAGATCTTAATATTTGAGAAGTCTGACATAAAGCCATGCTTAGCTTTCCAAGCCCAGTCAAAAACAACAACTCAAGCTTAATTTGCAAGATATGGAAGGTGAGAAATGCTCTGGTTTGACAACTGGATGTGCAAGCAGAGGAGGTGCTTTCCTCCAAAATTTGCAGCAAAGAACTACCTGTTCCAGTTAAGAGTTACCTATAGCATTCGTTCACCCAAACAAATTGATAGTTTCATTCCAATTTAATTCATATTTATTGTATAATCATGCTATCTGTTGTGCCAGCACTACAGAAGCAAAGTAAACATGGATTAGCTACTGAGGTGAGTGTGTTAGGAAGAAATTGCCTGTTCCCCTTCACCACATACTGAATTCTGCATGGATCTACCTCAACTACATTCTCAACCTGCTGGCTCATTAAAACAAATTCATCATTGACGTATTGTTACCGGTAGCAACAGAGGGTGGTTGATTGTCCACTGGAAATATGGTGATGTTAAGATCATACACTGGAAAGGTTTTATGAAGTGGCATGGCAGGAGATGGCGATTTGTCATAACAACAAATATTTGCATCAGGGCTGATTTCGTCATCCGAGACAACAAAGGTAAGGATATCAAATAAAGGATCCAAGCCAATCTCACCACCTGGGAAAAGTAAGTACAGATAAAGCATCATATGTTGACAATACATGATTAAAAATTCCTATAAGAAACATTTTTGAAAAAATATGTAAAAATACCAAAATATTTTCTGCAGTAATGGTAAAGGTTCCCCTTCACATTTAATCCACTCATGTCTGACTCTAGGGCACAGTGCTCATCCCCGTTTCCAAGCCGTAGAGCCAGCATTTGTCCGAAGACAATTTCCGTGGTCATGTGGCCAGCGTGACTAGACACAGAACGCCATTATCTTCCCACCAAGGTGGTACCTATTTATCTACTTGCATTTGCATGCTTTCCAACTGCTAGGTTGGCAGGAGCTGGGACAAGTGACGGGAGCTCACTCCGTCGTGTGGATTTGATCTTACGATGGCTGGTCTTCTGATCTTGCAGCACAGAGGCTTCTGCAGTTTAACCCACAGCACCAACCACATATTTTCCACAGTAGTCATAAAATATTCAAGAGAAACTTCCTAAAATTACTGTTATAATACAGTATTCATTTACCATATCTCTCCTAATGTAAGAGGCTCATTAAAATCAAAATAGAAAAACAATTCCTTATTTATTTATTTATTTGTTTGTTTGTTTGTTTGTTTGTTACATTACATTATACTTTATAAGGAATAATCACAAAGGTATCTAAAATAAAGGCTACTGACATATTTTCTTCATCACACAAATATACCTTTTAAAAATGGTACCAAGAAGAGATCTCATTATTTACAAGCTAATACATGTGTCTGACACCTCACCTTTTCCCAAGCCACACACAACTACAGTGGTGTCCCACTTGACAACAATAATCCATTTCAGGAAAATCGCTGTTAAGCGAAATCGTTGTCAAGCGGAATGCATTGAAAACGAGTCAATGCATTCCAATGGGGAAATACCTCATCATCCAGCGAAGATTGCCCATAGAGAACCACCAATCAGCTGTTAAAAATCGCTGTCTTCCGAAGCAGGGGTCTGGAAAGCAGCCATTTTGAGAAGGGAGGGAAGCCATTTTGCGGAACCGGAAAAATCATCGTATAGTGAACAAACGGTTCGCGAAGCAGGCTCCTAATCAACGTAATGCGGAAAAACCCATTGGAACTATTGTTTTGCGATCGCAATAGCGATCGCAAAAATGCCATTGTTACGCGATTTCAATGTCATGCAGGGTAAGCGTCTAGCGGGGCACCACTGTACCGACCTTTTGGCAATAACTCTCAGAACTGTTACTAGGAGATATGGTTCATGGCATATTAGTGCCCTATTGGTTATGTGAGCAAATCTGAAAAAAACAGAGGAATAGGGAGGAATGCTTGGGTCTGAGCATACTGTGCCATATTAGTTCTCTGCTGACCCTGACTATTCTGTGTTACCTTCTGCCCGAGGAAAAAGAGCTAGAGGCAATACGTACATGCCCCCAGGGCAACTGAGCTCACTTGCTTCTGGAAATAAATACCAGACACATGCTCCTTCAGCTGCACAGTTTTGTGCCCTCTGTTGCCCTACCCTAGCTATGGCTCTTATGGGGAATGATGATGTGCAGCCAAGTTAATTCCAACTTATAGTGGTCCTGGGCAGGGTTTCCTAGGTCTAACGTGCTCAGAAACTGTTTACCAGTCCATTCATCTACTGGTGGCTCTAGGACTGTACAGCTTGCCCAAAGCTACACAAGCTGGCTCGTCTTCAGAGAGAAACAGTAAAGAAAAGAATTCCTAACCCCTGATTCCACAGTCAGGTATTCTATTCTACCTCATTAAGATTTCCAGTCAGCTTTGTAATATTAAAACCCTAAACAGGATGAGACTTTGGCCCCCAGAGGTAATACCTCTTCCTGTATGGACCTATTTGGGCCTTGAAGATATCAAGGCTGTCCCTGCAGCGTCAAATGTTCTTTATTTCTGAAGTCTGCTCTACAGTGTCTCTGAGAAGTGCATTCAATGGAAAGCTTTCCCTTTAAATATTCCTTGCCACTCACCTTAGAAGGAAAGGGAGGGGGAAGTTTAACATTTGTTAATGGTTGCTGACACAGTAGCAAATCAGCAATGCTTTGACAGGACTTTAAAAAATATCCTTTCAAAGCACTGTTGTTGCATTAGCAACAATTAAGAAGAAAGTAACTCTTTCAGGTTCTTTTTGCATATGAAGGCCAAAACATTCCAGTTAATTTCCAATTAGACTGTAGAGAACTGCCTTGGTGTCTGATGTGGTTATAAACAGTTATAATGGAATGGCAACTGACATCCTTTGATCAGCACAGGAGACTTTCCCTCTCTTGAAGCGTTGCCCACACTTACTCGTATGTTCATATGCCACGGCTCCAGAAGCAACATCTGCTTGGGAGAAATGATCAACCACAGTTCCATCTTTCTTCACAGCCCCATGTTTAGGAAGTCGAGGAAGCATGAACATCAGCTGCATATCTTCAGTATCTGCATCGGTAGCATAAAGATATTCTGAGGTAATGGACACTGCCTGACCTTCTGGGCATAGCATGAAGGGAATGAGGTCAGTATCCATGACAGGAGGCTCATCGTTCACAGGGATCACCTGAGGGGGGAAATATGGTATTAAAACTTTTCAGGGCTTTCCAGGTAGAGAGTACTCAGAAGTCGTTTACCATTCCCTTGTTCTGGGGGAGTCCTGGAACTGTATAACTTGCTCAAGGCCACACAGTCCAGCTCTACTCCCAGGAGGCCCAGTGGGGAATCGAACTCCCAACCTCTGGCTCCACAGCCAGATACCTAAACCACCGAGATAACCACAGCTAAACTACTGGAGGTATCCAGCCAGCTGTCATATACAAGGATCAGCCAATTTATGCACTTCATGGCATAAAATCCCAGTGTACCACTGTATATGTGCTTGACAGCTGCTGCCAGTACCAGGCTCAGAATGGTTTCAAACACATGTATCTAATTTCTATGCAGCATTTTATGGAATGAACGTGTGTTAGATACAAATGTGTGTAACAGGAGAACCTGGGCACAATTATTTTTAAAAAAGGAAAGCAACATCAGGAAACAAAGTTCTTGAGCAAAGTCATAGAAGGATAGGTGGGAGCTTTACCTCTCCTCTGGCCACCATTGCTCTTCTTTTAACTGTGGAGTTTTCAATGGGTATATGTGCTCTGTTGTAAGGATGGCGTGCCAAGAAGAACAATTATGAGTAGAGACACAGGGAAGAAGAGTGAAGCATCCCCCCTCTCTTGATGTCTCCTGAAAATTAATTCCTCTGACTTGTTTTTGCTGAAAGTGAGAACAGAGTTTTGGCTTCATCACCTTTAGGCTAAATCTAATTGTTAGTGTCAATGCTCGTGTAGAAATCTGTTGCCTCGATGAAGCTTATGTAAGTGTTAACGAAGTCCCATAGATTCAAAAGTTCTACTCTGCGCGGGACAATCAACCAAATATATTTCTCTGTTTTGACAAAATATGCACCATTAGACTTTTAAGTGTATAATTTAGGTCAAAATCTTGCTCTGTGGTGTTGCTGGCTGACAGGAAACGGTGCAAGTTGCAGCAACTAATAGCTGCTAATTAACAACTGGCGTGCATTAAGGAAGTGAAGTGGGGATGTTGTTGTTGTTGCTTAGTCCGACTCTTCATGACCCCATGGACCAGAGCATGCCTCTCTTCCACTGCCTCACAGAGTTGGGTCAAATTCATGTTGGTAGCTTCAGTGACACTGTCCAACCATCTCTCCTCTGTCGTCCCCTTCTCCTCTTGCCTCCACACTTTTTCAACATCAGGGTCTTTTCTAGGAAGTCTTCTCTTCACATGAGATGGCCAAAGTATTGGAGCCTCAGCTTCAGGATCTGTCCTTCCAGTGAGCACGAAGGGTTGATTTCCTTCAGAATGGATAGGTTTGTTCTCTTTGAAGTCCAGGAGACTCTCAAGAGCCTCCTCCAGCACCACAACTCAAAAGCATCAATTCTTCGGCAGTCAGCTTTCTTTATGGTCCAGATCTCACTTCCATACATCACTACTGGAAAAAGCATAGCTTTGATTATGCTGACCTTTGTTAGCAAGGTGATGTCTCTGCTTTTAAAGATGCTGTCTAGGTTTGCCATTGCTTTCCTCCCAAGAAGGAGGTGTCTTTTAATTTCGTGGCTGCTGTCACCATCTGTAGTGATCATGAAGCACAGGAAAGTAAAATCTGTCACTGCCTCCATATCTTCTGGCTCAAAGTCAGCAGCCACACTATCTGGGTTGTCCGGGACATCCAGATCTTTCTGGTATAATTCCTCTGTGTATTCTTGCCACCTCTTCTTGATGTCTTCATCTTCTGTGAGGTCCCTCCCATTTTTGTCCTTTATCATGACCATCTTTGCACAAAATGTTCCTTTAATATCTCCATTTTTCTTGAACAGATCTCTGGTTTTACTCTTTCTATTTTCCTCTATTTCTTTGCACTGTTCATTTAAGAAGGCCCTCTTGTCTCTCCTTGCTATTCTTTGGAAATCTGCATTCAGTTTTCTGTAACTTTCCCTATCTCCTTTGCATTTTGTTTCTCTTCTCTTCTCTGCTATTTGTAAGGCCTCTTTGGACAGCCTCTTTACTTTCTTGCATTTCCATTTCCCTTCGACCAGTGTAATTACACACCAGGATTTTGGCTATAATATTTGAAATCAACTGCCAATGTCTTACTCAGGTCCCAGTAACCAATTCTACACATCATATTAGCACTTGCTAAGAGTACAAATTGTACATCTAATTGCCTTTTCAAAAACATTACCTTCAATATCACAAGCTAAATATGAGCCAACAGTCTGATGTGGCTACAACAAACGTTATTTTAGGCCGTATTAATACAAGTATAGTTTCCAAATCCCGCAGAGTGCTAGTCCCCCTCTATTCAGCACTGGTTAGGCCTCACCTTGAGTATTGTGTCCAGCTCTGGACACGACACTTCCAGAAGGATGCTAACAAATTGGAACAAGTTCAGAGGAGGGCAACAAGGATGATCAAGGGGCTGGAAACCGAGCCTTATGAGGAAAGGCTGAAAGAAGACTGAGGGGTGATATGATAGCACTTTTCAAATATCTGAAAGGGTATCATACAGAGGAGGGGCAAGATCTGTTTTCAATCATCCCTGAGTGCAGGACACACAACAATGGTCTCAAGTTAAAGGAAACGGGATTTCAGTTGAATATCAGGAAAAACTTCATAACTGTTAGAGCTGTACGACAGTGGAACCAGTTACCTCAGGAGTTGGTGAGTGCTCCAACACTGGAGGAATTCAAGGAAAACTTAGATAATCACCTGACAGATATGCTTTGATTGTATTCCTGCACTGAGCAAGGGGTTGGACTTGATGGCCTTGTAGACCCCTTCCAATTTCACTTTTCTATGATTCTATGATTCTATAATGTGCCAGGGAATTTTAGTAGCCAATATGAGAGAGAATATATACAAATATACTCTATATATTCTGCTTATTTTTAAGTGGCTTCTGTTGCCCTACGTTTGGAAGATGTATACCTGGCAACATCACTGCTGCCTTACAAATTGATTTCATATTTATAATTTAATTGTAAGTGAAACTATTTCCTGACAATACAGAGTAAGCTGGAAGTTGTGCAGATGTCTATTAACTAATAACTGTGACATCTGTTGTTTAACCAACATTATCACATAAACCTCCAAAACGAAACAGAACTGGGCGAGGAGGCGGGCCAAGATGGACGGAGGCTGCAAATTGAGAGCTCTCTCTCAATTATAACTGCTGATGGAAGTTCTGTAGGCTTGAGATAGCCTAATCAAATTTTCCAGGAGAGGAAAATATATCTTAAGAAGAGAAGTGCCATCTGAGAAGGTGGGCGGGGGGGGGAGCCCTGAGCTACCTCCCTATCTCAGAAGTTTGGCATTCTTTTTGGCAGGACTCCATACAGGTCTGAAAAACTGACACAGTCCAGAAGGCTGGAGGAGAACGGATATGCAGTTATATCCCAGATTTACAGACACCAATTTAAGCAAATTCATTTTTATGACTATATCTGAGCTGAAGACTTGGAAATCTACTGCTGATATATGAAAGTAGGTGGTAGTAGTAGGCTGCAAGACTGAACATTAAAAGCATTCAGAAGCGGACAGCTAAAGAAGACAGGAGGGAACCCAGAAGTTCATTAAAAGAGACTTTTAGCCTGATGGATTGCTGAACTATCTGTCTGCAAAGTACCTCTTAGAGACCTGCTGGATATTATTGAATGTTAATTTAGATCATGCCTACACCCACCTAAAGTTTATTTATGCCTCAAAAAACCAGTATGTCCTGTACAGAGATGAAAGTAAAAAAATGGAGGCTGCTCATAAACGAAGTGACCCCCCCTGTGGTGGATTACAAAAGGGAATAGATGGGATTATATTTTATTTGTATTGTTGAGCATGGTTGGGGGAGGAGCTGGAAAAGTAGTTTGGGGGGGTTATAATTTAAAATTTCCTGCTGTTCCTGAAACTCCGTGGTGATGCTAGAAGAGACAAGGAGCTTCTCTTCTGCTTTATCTCAACTTATCTTTTTCTACTCAAAGTCTGGAAAGGTGCCAAGAAGTCTGAACAAGCTGACTTTTGGCTCTTTTTCCCCCTTGTCAAATCTAGACACAAATAGCTCCCTCGAGGCGCAGTAATATTTACCAGACTTATTATATTCAGGATATATTCTTGCCATTTGGAGGTGGTCAAGGAAAGTTTCCCCTCTTCATTAATAACATTGATTCTTTGTTTGATACAGTGTATATTGGGCGATCCCTATTTATTGGTTGCTTGATCTCTATTTGTTGGCTGCTCTCATATCCTTCCTTATTTCCATATCTCTAATGTCCTAGATTATTTAAATTTATATAAGGAGGGGGGAAGCAGATATCAGTGGAGAATACTGGAGACCTGTCATATAAAGGTTCTTTTTTAAAATACAAAAATGGCTGCATAACCTAAGGCAATGAAAGGAAGTCCGGCACCAGAAACAACATCACTGAGATTGAGGCAAGAAACCCAGTCTTCTTTATTAACGAAAGAATATTTTGAGAAGCTTATGAGCACCATGCTCAGCCAACAGACAGCCCATTTTGATAGAAAGTTTGATGAAATTAAGTCTGATATTTCAGCCCTGAAAATTAAAGTTTCCGACCTCTCCAAACAACAGGAGGACAAGAGTTTACAACTGGAGCAAATGAAAGAGGATATGACACAACAATATCAAGAAATACAGAAGACAGCGAGATTAGCAAGGAATATGGAGAAAAAAGGAATAGAACTTTAGAAGGACTTAGGAAAAGTTGAAACCAGACGAAACCAACATGAAACACCAATGACTCAAATCCAGATAGAGAATGCATCACATATTCTGAGGATACAGAATGTACCAGAAACTCAAAATGAAGACCTCTTAGAAGCTGCAACTGATTTACTATCAGACTGGGTGAATTGTGAGAAGGATGAAATTAAGTAGACTATAGATGCGGCCAAAAGAACATCCTCAGTATTTATTTTAAAAAATCATCTCCCAAGAGAGGTACAAATTAGATTCATTAAAACCACATATAGAGACAAAATTCTGAAAGCAACGCAAGATAAGCAATATATAAGAGAAGGAAGGAATCTGAAGACATTGAAACATAACCCTTGGGAAATAAAAAAATAGAAGGAAAATGTATGAGAGTGGATAAAGACTATTAACTACATAATCAATAATTAGAATAACAATATATCTATCTGAATTTCATTTTTCCCTCTCGCTTACTATTTATACTTCTTTCAGATATATGGAACTATTACTAGAAGAGAATGTATAGAATTACTATGAAAAATATTGATCTATAATGTATCCGTTCAAATCCACCCCCTCCAAAGGTACCCCTATCCCAGCTGCCCCTTACCTTACCCTACATTTATAAGGAAAATAAAAAATATTTAAGAGTCAAAATGAAGTTCGAAGGGGCCATAAAGTCCAATCCTCTGCTCAATGCAGGAATACAATCCAGCTTCACTTTTCTATGATTGTATAATATGCCAAGAGTCAAAATGAAACAGAACCTTCATTCAGTCCAAGAGTTTCCAGTTTCAGAAAACCCCCAAAATCCTTTGAAAAAAATTAATATTTTAGTGTGCCTAGTTTCTGATGAGTTTACACTGACCTCAACGTGTAGGGTAAATTCAAAGGAATTGACACCATCTGTAGCAGCAAGCAGGATATAATCCTGAGGGATTTCTGAACCATCATGGCGATATCTATGGAAATAAAATTCTGAACTTATTACAGATGTCTGTGTTACTATGATGACACTACAAAGTTCTCACAGAATTCAATAGCTACCAAATAAATAAATAACCATTTGCTGTCCCTTCATTATCAGCCCAAATATGATACCTGAGGCAACTACCTCACTCTGCCTGATAGCAAAGCCAGCCTTTCTCCTTTAAATTTGCAACCCTTTTATTTTCCTACCAGATCCTTTCATAGAAAATCCATTAAGATGAGAAAGATAGAAAAGCTATACAGCACCTCAAAGGTCTGCATCTGGAACCATCCAGAACCTACATCAATAATGTGTTTGTCTCTCACCTGACTTTGGACATGTGCAGGTCTTCACAGGTCAGCCAATGTCCTTGACTCACAGGAATTCCATCGACTTCAACAGACCCATGGAGAGGTGCCTTTAGAAGATGGAAGTGAATGTCTTCTAGTCTGGTGTCTCTGTCAGAAATCAAAATGTGGTCCTCTGTAATAGTACACAGGCCTCCTTCCTGCACACTAAGGTTACTTGTAAGCACCTACACAAGAAGAAATGGAAAACAGTTCCAGTGTCCTCTCAAATGATGTTTCTGCTTGCCCTTTATAAAATAAAATTTCCATTTTGTACATTGCTGAATAAACCCCAAGGCTGAAAAAGAAAAGGAACCACCTGCATGGTTAAAGGTAAAGGTAAAGGTTCCCCTTGACAATTTTTTTGTCTAGTCGTGTCCGACTCTAGGGGGCGGCGCTCATCCCGCTCTTCAAGCCATAGAGCCAGCGTTTTGTCCGAAGACAATCTTTCCGTGGTCACATGGCCAGTGTGATTTAGACACGGAATGCTGTTTACCTTCCCACCGAGGTGGTCCCTATTTATCTACTCGCATTTGCATGCTTTCGAACCGCTAGGTTGGCGGGAGCTGGGACAAGCGACGGGTGCTCATTCCGTTGCGTGGATTCGATCTTACGACTGCTGGATCTTCTGACCCTGCAGCACAGGCTTCTGCGGTTTAGCCCACAGCGCCACCACGTCCCTACAGCGCCACCACGTCCCTGCATGGTTACCCCTGGGTAAATGTTTACTCAGTTGTCTGTAAGTCAGGCTTTGGGAATTCCAGACTTTCTTCTAAAATGTTGAGACGAAATAAGCTAAAGTAATCAAAAGATTTTGCAAAACAATATTTTATTTTCCTATCCATTGTGAAATCTGCCACCATGCTGCTATGTTTAAGGTTGCTAAGCTTTCAGAATGACAAACAGGGCATAACGCAATTTGGGCTGCATTCTTAGACCCACATACCTGAGAATAAGTTTTACTGAACTTGATTTACTTCTGGACAGTTATAGTGCTGTCAGACTGTATCTGATGGTTTTCAGCCAAACTCTCTATAGGATCAATGCTTATTTGAGGAGGGGAGAGGGGTGTGTGGAATTATTTGGCCTACAATTCTCAGAATCCCTCAGGCAGGCTGGCTGGTATAGAGTTGTCTCCATCAAAATAACTTTTCTGAACTCTGATGGAGGCAATGCATGGTCTACAGTGAAAAATACAAACTCAGATCATATTAATTTCGATCTGATCTGAGTTATTATTTTTCACTGGAGGCCATTGTCATATTATGGAATAGAAAACACACCAGTAGGGTGTGACTAATGACACTGCATATTTTACGAAACAAACTGGGTTTGCACCAAAGTGTTAGTGTGAGGGCTATGGAGGTATCTGCTGGAAAGAACCAGTGAGGAAGCAAGGATGTCTAACTTCGTCTGATCAATCTCCCTCCTCACCCTCAATTCTCCCTGTGTCCCCATCAACCAAACTCTGAGACTGGAAAAATCTGAGCTGTAATCAAAACTGCATCGGTGTGTGAACATCCAACATTTTTAAAAGAAGACCACAAAATGGCAGGTATAGGAAGAGTGAAGCTTTTCTACTTCCCCCTGCCAGTTTCCCCTACAAATGCTCTGCCCCATCAGGGTGTTCACATCAGACAAAAGACCCAGGCTTTGGAAAGTCAGGTTTTCACAGAAGATGTGGTTCTGTTCTGAGGCACTATGAAACACAACAAGAATGGTGGCATCATTTCTAATAGGTAAAGAAACGTTATTTAATGCTAGGATAAAAAAGCTGAGACAACTTATGAAGAATAAAAGAATCTAACATTAGCTTTCTTCTCTCAGCTAAGTTCCTATAACCAATTGTTTTCTTCTATTTCTGTTAGCATCATAATCTTACCTCTGGAGCTTGATTATCCACTGGGAGAACAGTAATGTTAAAACAGATGTCACGCAAAGTCCCACCATGTTGATTGCTGACTGAGAAAATGAACTGGATAAACTGAGGCTCTGGACCAATATCTTCCAAAGGTGGCATGTAGGCAATTTTCATGTGGTTTATAGCATGCTGCGGGTGCAAAATAATCAATCAGTCACACAAACAAAATGCAACACGTATGTTCCTCCAATAAATAAATAAAAACTATTGAATAACTTCAGTTTTGCAGATGCATCACCAAAATTTCTATTATAAGTACACATCAGAGTAGCTAAATCTTTAACCCAGGGGTAGGCAGGTATGACCTTCTGGATGTTGTAGGGCTGCAGTTCCCAGTACTCTCCACCTTTGGCTATGGTGGCCAAGGTTGATAGGAACTGATTTCCAACATTCTAATAGCCATAGTTGCCCCTTTCTGCTTTAAACCACCAATGATCCAATCCATGCTTATATTGGTTGTTGTGGGTTTTTCGGGCTCTTTGGCCGTGTTCTGAAGATTGTTCTTCCTGACATTTTGCCAGTCTCTGTGGCCGGCATCTTCAGAACACGGCCAAAGAGCCCGAAAAACCCACAACAACCATTAGATCCTGGCCATGAAAGCCTTCACGAATACATGCTTATATTCTTACGGTTTATCTTACCAAAGGCAAAAAAGCAGAATTTTCACGCATACCACAGAAAGCAATTATGACCTGTCACCCCTTCATTTGTGTACTACTCACTAATCTAAATTCAGAATTATTCAAGAGCAGCAAAAGCCCCTGCTATCAGAGTTGGTCTGAACCATACTGCATACTGTGTGTGAAATGAGGTATGACCCTTGTACCTATCTATCAGCATAATGGACAGAGTGTGACCCTCCAGATGTAGGCAAGCTATGAATCCCATCAGCCCTGGCCAGCATAGATAACAGTGGCTTGAATGACATTAGTGGTAGTCCAACAATATCTGGAGGGCTACACTTTGCCCACAGTTGATGTAGAAGGGCGGCGCTACTGAGTGAAAGGATATCTTGCTTTTAGGTAGGCTTTATGCTTGATAACAAACCTGAGTAAATGATCTCAGTGATGGCATTGCAGGATCCTTGATCAGCTTTGGAATACTGTCTACCATAAACAATTTTCCGGCATCTGTGTGACTGCACAAAAAGGAATGGTCATACATACAGGCAGAATTATGTAACAAAATTAGAAACCCATTTACAGAATCAATTCCCACACCGCAGACTGCGCGGAGATTGTTGTCAAGTGCCTTCAGTGTTTTAGTCAGCTTTAAAGTGCCACAAGGCATTGGTTTTTTGGTATCACTGGTGTATTTTGTTATGCTTTGTAATGGAGACTGAAATCAAATATGCAAAACGAGGCATACCAGGGTCCCTCGGGCTCTGTTTTGTCTCCTATGTTATTTAACATCTACATGAAACTGCTGGGATAAATTATCCAGAGTTTGGGATCTGGTGTCACCAGGACGCGGATGACACCCAGCTCTACCCTTGCCATCTAAATCTGAGGAATCTGTTTTGGCTGGATGGGGATGAATAAACTGAAACTTAATCCAGATAAGTCATAGGTGCTCCTGGTCAGTTGAAAGTCAGATCAAGGAACAGGGATTCAGCCTGTGCTGGATGGGGTTTCACTCTCTCTGAAAACACAGGTGGGCAGCATTTGCAGAATTAAAATGCATTCGTTCCTGGAGAGGTCTGCTGGCCACAGTGACACATGCTTTAGTGACCTTCTGGCTGGATTATTGTAACACACTCTATATGGGGCTGCCTCTGGAAAGCATCCAGAAACTTCAGCAGGTCCAAAACACTGCAGCCAGATTGTTAACTGGGGCTGCTTACAGGGATCACATAGCCCATTACAGCAGCTCCACTGGCTGCTGATCCATTTCTGGGCACAATTCAAAGTGCTGGTTCTAACCTATAAAGCCCTAAATGTCTTGGGTCCAAGCGATCTCAAGAACCATGTCTCCCATTATGAGCCTGACTGGGTGTTTAGATTGTTCAAAGAGGTCTTTCTCTTGGTTCCACCACCTTCTCGGATCTGTTTGGTGGGAACACAGGAGAGGGCCTTCTTTGTTGCTGTTCCCAGACTCTGGAACTGTCTCCCACAGGAGGCCAAGGTGGCTCCATCTTTGCTGTCCTTCTTGTAGTTGTTGTTTAGTCATTAAGTCGTGTCCGACTCTTCGTGACCCCATGGACCAGAGCACGCCAAGCCCTATCTTCTACTGCCCCCCGGAGTTGGGTCAAATTCATATTGGTCGCTTCAATGACACTGTCCAAACATCTCGTCCTCTGTCATCCTCTTCTCCTCTTGCCCTCACATTTTTCCAACATCAGGGTCTTTTCCAGGGAGTCTTCTCTTCTCAGGAGATGGCTAAAGTATTAGAGCCTCAGCTTCAAGATCTGTCCTTCCAGTGAACACTCAGGGTTGATTTCCTCAGGGTTGATATTAGTTTAAGATGCAATTATTACCCAGACATTACCTTTCTGGCATAAAAAGAGTGAAAAGAAAAACTGAAAGTGCAGAAATTAGGGAGGTGAGAAGTACAGCCACCATCAATGCCCTCTTATAGAAGCACTGTTTGACAGAATATATATTCCTATCTGAGATGGCAACATGTCATTCTTTCAGCAGATGTTTCTGATGCCCAAAGTATTGGAGCCTCAGTTTCAGGATCTGTCCTTCCAGTGAGCACTCAGGGTTGATTTCCTTCAAAATGGAGGCTGTCCTTCTACAAGCAGGCAAATACCTTTCTCTTCAGGCAAGCTTTCCCTCAGTGACTGGCTGTCTGAGTTGGGGTTTTAAATAAATGACTGTACTTTACTGCTTTGAATGTGTTTTGGCATTGCTTTTGTTTACCTTTTTGTAGTGTGGTATTTGTTTGGTCCTTTTTAGTATTTATATAGTTACTGTTTTTTAGCTTCAAACATTGTCTTTTAATAATGTATATGTATTAAATGTAAACGTATTAAAACAAGCAAGCAAGGCCATGAGGACAGGAAAATGATAAAAACTAGCCATAGCAAAGCTGTGACTGGAAGAAATCAACCTGTGGACAATGAACAGCAAGCAGGAAACCTGGCTTCATGCAGATTTGATCCTTGAAAACAACTGTAACTGCAGAGACTCAAAATACAAATGCTAGTCCTTCAATAACTTGGCTGTGCAATATGCACTGAAAATACACCCTTTTCTTTTTGAGGTATATATATGTTCTACCCAGACTTACTCAGGCAAAGAAGAAAAGAAAGGGGGAGAAGTTATGGTATAAATGAGCTCCCTTTCCTGTGCTTCTGTGTCTGTGAAATCAAGGTGTTTCTTTGTTAGATGGGCAATCTCTGTTTCCTTGACAGTTAGATGCCGGCTTACACCTGAAACTTCTTTGGGAAGCTGATCATTCACAGGAATTATGTGCACTCTTACCACCTAAAGAAAAGATTTAGGAAAAAAACACAATATGCTGAAGAACACACACAAACATATTGCCAAAAATATTGCAGCTTAAAATGTGACACCAGCATTTACAACAATCTATCTGAGGACAACAGCCCTCTAGCATCTACTTGGAAGAAACATAAATCAAGGACAAATAATGACGTATTCCAGATATGCCTCTGTTTGTTTGTTTGTTTGCTTGCTTGCTAAATTCACCACTTGAATAATTTGACGTGTTTTTCATGATGCATTACAAATGACACTTCATTTTCAAGATGTCTGTGCAAATGATTAGTAGATTTACACAAATAAATGGCACAGTTTGTTGTAATGCACATCGTCCTCACCAGCAGGACAATAGGAAGGCTAGCACAGGAGGGGGGGGGTTGTTGTATCTTGATTCTAACAGTTTATTAGCAGACTCCAGTGAGACTTTTCACATCATTCACATTGTCAAGATATCCTGCTGCCTGATAGTTTCTTGCAGCTTGCCTTTTTTCCCTTCTGTTTGTATTTTAGAATGTATTTTGTGATTTTTGCTTTACTTTTTGTAGAGTAGCAATTTGCTAGATGGAGCACTTTCCTTCTCTGCAGGAGCAGGAATTGATATTGCAATTGGACTGCAGCACTCATCACTCCTAGCCTGCATAGTCAGTAATATGGGATCATGGGAGCTGCAGACCCGTATCATCTTGTGGTGGACGGTTACAAATTGCCCCCCGGATATAGAGTCTTGAAACACTGGATAAATAAGTTTGTAACACTGATTATGTACTTGTCCCATCAGGTATCATTATAGGTATCATTACAAGGTATGTTTACTCTGAAGTAAATCCACTATGTCAATGGAAAGGTTTTGTGGCGTTCCCCTTCATGGCCTTGCAATATATTCAATAATGACATACTTGAGTTTCTGAATGATTGGGAGGATCGTGGCTGTCACAGAGAACCAGCTCAATTGAATCTTCAAATATTTTTCCTCCTCCGTGATGATAGTAAATTCTCCCATTAAACAGATCTTTCTGAAGGAACTTAGTGATTGGATAACCTGTTAAAAGATAAACATAAAAACATGATCTCTCAACCATACTACAATTATGGACAAAAACTGCACCTTCATTTTGATATATCCTCGGATAATGGAAGGATGAAATTCTCTCAAGAGTTGTGTATTAACTGTAGTGAAATTCTATAGGCATTTGTCTTTTATGTTGTCAGGATACATACGTAAAGTCTTTATGTATGATTGGCTGGTTCTTTGAAAAGAAAAAATAAAAATAGTGCTCAAAGTGTGAAATAAATTTTGAACTTAATTTTAGGCCTGAATTCAGCAGTAATTCCAACTAAATTAGACTCCCTGAATCAGTGGAATTTGTACAGGTATTGACTCACCATACACAAATTAATTCACTGGATTCAATTTGAATTAAAAATAGGATTTAAGGCTTTACCATGGGTGACATTACCATCTTATTTAAGGCCACTAGGAATTTAATCTTAAGAAAATGTTGTTGTCTATGCATGTAACCAATAAAATATGCAGCTCTGATCTGAACCTCTCAAGGCTGAAAAAGCCTAGAGCACTCCCCCCTCCCTTTTTTTCTTTGAGTCTCTCTATATATTAAAAAAGAGAAAACAATCTCAAAACAGATTTATATTTTGCACTTGAGATCCCCAGTGAATCCAAGGTCCAAGCCTTGCATCTCCTGGGCCCCTCCCCTTGATAAGCCTGCCCTAGACATTGCTGAAATGCTGCTTGTATTCTTTCAGCATCCAACATAAAAATAAGTTCATTTCATTCTGTTTACTTTGCAAACTGGCATGTCCCTGCCTGATTATTAACATCATCTTTGGATAGTCTTTTCTGGCCATTTTTCCCTACACAGATGTGATGGGTGGGTTACCAAAATATGATCCTTCTCATTAATGCCCTCTCTATGGAATGCCATCCTATCTGTTGGCCATTCTCCTTAGTAGCACTTATTTACCAAGCTAAGATATTCCCATTCCAGCAGGTACGCAATCTTGATTCTTACATTTACCTGGTTTCATTTTTAAAATTTTACTGCTGACTCTCAACATTCCAATATTTTACCTTTTCAACACCATATCCTGATTTTGCTTTTATTATAGTTTGTGTATGTGCGTGTACACATGTGCATGCGTGCGCAGGTGAACATTTCAATACATGTAAATAATAACTTAGTATTCTTTGCTGTTAAAATACTCACTTCACAGAGAACCCAGCTTGGGAAACTATGCTATTAACTTAATTTTGGGATCAATGCATGATATTAGTGGTGTTTTGATTAGTATCTAAATCTGATGCTGACATAGCCTTGTGATTCCTTTAAACTAAGGGTGCACGTGGCCTAGGGACTTTGTGCAGCACTCAGGGGACCAAATATTTCCCCAGCACCTTGGCCTCATTACTACTCATGACCCTTAAATTTGAGCAATGTTATTGGACTATTTTTTTTCTCAGAATGGGAATAATTCTGCCATTTTTGAGAATCCCTGAAACCTTTCACTGCATCTCAGATTTACCTTTTGTGATCACTAGAGGGTGTGAGTGGGCATTTTCAGTTTCAAAAAAATCCACCAATATTTTTAGGGGGGAAAGAGCGTATGGCGGTTTCAGGAGGAAGTGTAGATGCACTTTTCCAAAGTCCAGGTGTGGAGTATGTGGTCCTGAAACCTATGGAGATTGCCTTGTTGTTCTTGTTGTTTAGTCGTTTAGTTGTGTCTGACTCTTCGTGACCCCATGGACCAGAGCACGCCAGGCCCTCCTGTCTTTCACTGCCTCCCAGAGTTGGGTCAAATTCATGTTGGTAGCTTTGATGACACTGTCCAACCATCTCATCCTCTGTTGTCCCCTTCTCCTCCTGCCTTCACACTTTCCTAACATCAGCGTCTTTTCCAGGGAGTCTTCTCTTCTCATGAGATGGCCAAAGTACTGGAGCCTCAGCTTCAGGATCTGTCCTTCCAGTGAGCACTCAGGGTTGATTTCCTTCAAAATGGATAGGTTTGTTCTCCATGCAGTCCTGGGGACTCTCAAGAATCTCCTCCAGCACCACAATTCAAAAGCATCAATTTTTCGGCAGTCAGCCTTCTTTATGGTCCAGCTCTCACTTCCATTCATCACTACTGGAAAAACCATAGCTTAAGACCTGGCTCTTTAGGCAGGCCTTCCCTCCTGTCACTACTTGATCTTTACTTCTCTATTTTTATTTTCCTGTCTTTATTTTTTCATTTGAGTTTTATCTTCCCATCTTGAATGATATTATTGTTGTTGTTTAAATTCTTGTATTAATTGTTTTTATGCTATTTTACTGTAAGCCGCCCAGAGTAGATGTTGTCTGAATGGGCAGGGTATAAATTGAATAAATAAAATAATAAATAAATAAATAGCTTTCACTATGCGGACCTTTGTCAGCAAAGTGATGTCTCTGCTTTTTAAAATGCTGTCTAGGTTTGTCATCACTTTCCTCCCAAGGAGCAGGTGTCTTTTAATTTCGTGGCTGCTGTCACCATCTGCAGTTATCATGGAGCCCAAGAATGTAGAATCTGTCACTGCCTCCATATCTTCCACTTCTGTTTCCCAGGAGGAGATGGGACCCGTGGCCATGGTCTTAGTTTTTTTGATGTTGAGCTTCAGACCTTTTTTTGTGCTCTCCTCTTTTACCCTCATTAAGAGGCTCTTTAATTCCTCATCACCTTCTGCTATCAGAGTGGTATCATCTGCATATCTGAGGTTGTTGATATTTCTTCAAGCAATCTTGATTCCGGCTTGGGATTCATCCAGTCCTGCCTTTCGCATGATGTATTCTGCATATAAGTTAAATAAGCAGGGAGACAATACAGTGGTGCCCCGCTTGATGACAACCCCATTAGATGATGAAATTGCTTTACGATGACTTTTTGCGATTGCTATAGTGAAAGCAAAACAATGTTTCACTTTATGTTGATTTGGTCCCTGCTTCGGGAACCGTTTTTTTGCTGGACGATTATTAAAAACAGCTGTTATGGGACACTATGAAAGTAGTTATGAGAGGAATTACTAAAAGAAAATCCTGTAAAATAAAAAAATTGAGAGAAGAAAATATAAGAAAAATAGAAAAATCATTAAAAGATCTAGAAAGTAAATATTTTATAGATAGGGATAATAAAAAATTACTAGAAATTCAAGCTAAAAGAAAAGAATTAGAAAATGTGGTGTTAGAAAGGGTCCAGAGGGACTTGATATATGCAAAGAGGAATTTTTTTGAATTTAGTAATAAAAATTCAAAGCTTTTAGCTAGAATAGTACAAACTAAAAGATCAAAAAATACAATTGGAGTGATTAAAGATGAAACAGAAAAGAATTGTAATCCAATGAAGGAAAAATTAAAGATATTACAGGAATTCTATCAAAATTTATATAAAGAGAACAGTGTATCCAAAGAAGATATAGAAAAATATATCAAAGAAAATGTGAAGAATAAACTAATAGAGAATGATAAAAGAGAATTAGAAAAAGAAATAAAGGATGAAGAAATTATATAATAAATTAAAAATGGCAAAATTCCAGGTTTTGATGGAATGGGACCAGAATATTATAAAACTTTTAAACCAATGTTGATTCCTAAGTTAAAAATGCTTTATAAGGAGATATTGGAAGGAGAAAAAATACCAGACTCTTGGAAACATTCATTGATAACTCTTATTCCAAAACCCAATAAAGATTTAACAGACCCAGGTTCATATAGACCCATTTCACCATTAAACCAAGATGCAAAAGTATTTACAGCAATACTTGCAAATACAATGAACAAGTTCATCACAAAATATATTAAAAAGGATCAGAATGGGTTTATAAAGGGAAGACAAATGGAAAATTTAACTAGGAGAGTTTTGAACATTATATATAATATAGAAAAAGATAAATTAAAGGCAGGTATCCTATCATTAGATATTTTTAAGGCATTTGATTGCATTGAATGGCCAACATTAAAGATTCTCTTAAAGGGTCGGGGTTTTGGAAAGAAATTTAGGGGGATAATAGATCAACTACATGTGGAAAATACCGCTGTAATAATAGTTAATGACAGAACAGATAACTTTAGGCCGAGGCACTAGAAAAGGTTGCCCTCTTTCTCCAGTTCTGTTTTGTTTGATTATTGAAATGTTAGCAAACGTAATAAGGAGTGATGACACAATAAAAGGTATGGGTGAAAATAATAAAATAAAGATTAATTTATTTGCTGATGATTCCTTATTGACAGTGATAAACCATTAGAAAGTATAGATAGAATTAAAATTCATTTGGAAAAATTTGGAAAAATAACTGGATTATGTGTAAAACTGGCAAAAATCTGAACTAATGTTGTTTAATCATAATAAATTAGAACAAGAAAGGTTTGCTGAGAAATATGATTTTAGGATATGCAAATCAGCCAAATATTTAGGTATAGATTTACAAAAAAACATACAAAAATGAAGGATATAATTATAATAAATTAAAGGAAGTAATTAAAAATAAATTACAGGAATATAATAATTTCAAACTTTCTTGGTTTGGAAGGATCGCATTGATAAAAATGAAAATCTTACCAAAAATTAATTTTCTTTTTAGAATGTTACCAGTACAGTTAACAGAGGAAGATTTGAAATTTTGGCGAGGAATGATTAACAAATACTGTAATGAAGGGAAGAGAGCCAGAATAAATAAAAAATATTGGTATAGATCAACAAAAAAGGGTGGTATAGGTTTACCAAATATAAAAAAATTATTATTTGGCTAATCGAGGTTTATTGGAGAAATTATATATAACCCAGAAAGGTTAATTTGGTGGAAAATGGAATCATCAGAAATACAGGTAGATATTGAAAAATATTTATTTGGTAGGGTTAAGAAGTATAAAATAAGTGAAATTAAAAACCCGTTCTTAAAGACAATGTTAAACATATGGTATAAATATAGAAAGAATTTATGCTCATTTAACTCTCCATTTGGATTAGTGACAGAAATAGAGAATCTTCCTGTCAATATGAAAGTGTATGTGGAATTAGTTAAAGAAAAAAAGTGATTAGATTAAAAGATTGGTTGAACAAAATGAGATCAATAGAGCAAATGAAACAATTTTTTCAGAGTAAGAATATTTCATGGCTGAACTATTTACAATTAGAAAGATGGACTAATGAATGGGTAAAGAAATATAACAAAGGTAGAGAATACACAAAGTATGAACAATTTTTATTATCATATGAAGACATTCAGATGACGGATTCAGTAAAGGGCACAGTGAGTGAAATTTACAGATTCCTGCTCGATGTAGAAAAAGAAGAAAGAGATAAAGAAGGGGTGAAGCTAGTGTGGGAACAAGACCTTGGAAAAAGGATAAACAAGGAAGAATGGAGGAAGATGTGGACTATGAGGGTTTTAAGATTTATGTCAGTGAGAATAAGGGAAAATTTTTAAACTGTGTTTAAGATGGTATTTAACACCAACAAAATTAAATAAAATTAATGCTAGTTATCTGAATGTCTGTTGGAAATGTGAGAAGGAAATTGGTACATGCTTTCATATGTGGTGGGAATGTGAAAAAGTACAAAGATTTTGGAAACAAATTTTTAAAGAATTAAATGAAATATGTGGAAAAGATATAGAACTGAATCCTGAGATCACTTTGTTATCAATATTTGAGAATGTGGAATATGATAAGATGATAAAAGAACTGATAACTAATTTATTAACAGCAGCAAGATTAATAATAGCTAGGCAATGGAAATCAAAATCTGAATTTCAAATGGATGAATGGTATAGTGAAATATGGAATATAGCTCTAAATGGTAAATTAACTTGTAATTTAAAGGTTAAGAAAGGAGAGTTGAAAAAGAATAGTTTTTATGAAATATGGGGCAGATCCTTGGAATATGTATTAACAAGAGGAAAGCGGAAAGCTCCAAATCAAGAATCAATGCAGTTCTGGAGAAGAGAACAATAGAAGAAGAGGAAGAATATAAATGGAAGAAGAAGATTATAACAAGAGGTCCCGTCTATGGTGGTGGGAAACACAGTTATATTGTATTTTGATTTGTGTATTTTATGTTTATATTTTAAATAAAAAATTTTTAAAAAACAGCTGATCCCCGCTGTTTTCTGGACCTATTTTCGCAACACAGGGATCGTAAAATGACCACCCTATGGAGGATCTTCGCTGGACGATCAGGTATTTCCCCCATTGGAATGCATTCCAATGGTTTTCTTTTCGCTTGATGACGATTTCGCTTAACAGCGATTTTCCTGGAACAGATTATTGTTGTCAAGCGGGGCATCACTGTATACAGCCTTGTCGTACTCCTTTCCCAATTTTGAACTAATCAGTTGTTCCATATCCAGTTCTAACTGTTGCTTCCTATCCCACATAGAGATTTCTCAGGAGATAGATTAATAAGGTGGTCAGGCACTCGGATTTCTTTAAGAACATAGTTTGCTGTGGTCCACACAGTCAAATGCTTTTGTGTAGTCAATGAAGCAGAAGTAGATGTTTTTCTGGAACTCTCTGGCTTTCTCCATGATCCAGCACATGTTAGCAATTTGGTCTCTAGTTCCTCTGCCCCTTCAAAATCCAGCTTGTATTTCTGGGAGTTCTCGGTCCACATACTGCTGAAGCCTACCTTGTAGTAGTTGGAGCATTCTTTGGCACTGCCCTTCTTTGGGATTGGGATGTAGACTGAACATTTCCAATCCTCTGGCTACTGCTGAGTTTTCTAAACTTGCTGGGATATTGAGTGTAGCATCTTAACAGCATCATATTTTAAGATTTTAATAGTTTAACTGGAAGGCCATCACCTCCACTAGCCTTGCTGCTAGCCATGCTTTCTAAGGCCCATCTGACTTCACTCTCCAGGATGTCTGGCTCAAAGTCAGCAACCACACTATCTGGGTTGTCCGGGATATCCAGATCTTTTTCGTATAATTCCTCTGTGTATTCTTGCCACCTCTTCTTGATGTCTTCTGCTTCTGTTAGGTCCCTGCCATTTTTGTCCTTTATTGACTCCCTACTTTAGCATTCCAATCACCTAGAATGAGAAGAACATCTTTCTTTGGTGTCAGTTCTAAAAGGTGTTGTAGGTCTTCATAGGTCAATTTCAGTCTCTTCAGCCTCAGTGGTTGGTACATAAACTTGGATGACTGTGATGTTGAAAGGTCTGCCTTGGATTCATATTGAAATCATTCTATCATTTTTGAGATTCTATCTCAATACAGCTTTTCCCACTCTTTTGTTGACTATGAGGGCTACTCCATTTCTTCTACAGGATTCTTGCCCACAATAGTAGATACGGTAATCATCTGAATTGAATTCGCCCATTCCCGTCCATTTTAGTTCACTGACGCCCAGGATGTCAATGTTTATTCTTGCCAACTCCTGTTTGACCACACCCAGCTTACCAAGGTTCATAGATTCCACATTCCAGGTTCCTATGCGATATTTTTCTTTGCAGCATCAGACTTTCCTTTCACTTCCAGGCACGTATGCAGATGGGTGTCCTTTCAGCTTTGGCCCAACCACTTCATTAGCTCTGGAGCTACTTGTCCTTGTCCTCCACTCTTGATGAGTAACATGTTGGACGCCTTCCAACCTGATGGGCTCATCGTCCAGCATCATATCTTTTAGCCTTTTGTTTCTGTTCATGGGGTATTCTTGGCTTGCCAGTTCCTCCTCCAGGTGGATTGCGTTTGGTTGGAACTCTCCACTATGACCTGTCTGTCTTGGGTGTCCCTGCACGGCATAGCCCATAGCTTCTCTGAGTTACTCTAGCCCCTTCGCCATGACAAGGCAGCAATCTGTGAAGGGGGGAGATTGCCTACCCCCTCTTTAAATATAAATAAGTTTGGTTCAGTGAGCAGAATTTAATCTGTGGGTTTAATAATAAAAACTGTAAACCACTACCCATTTACTCATCCATACAAAAGAGGAGAGGAGAAATTCAGAGTTAACAAGATGTGTGGACAACAGTTCTAATAGGAAATGTTCAGAAAGATGAAAATAAATGTGAAAACCACACTTGGGTCTAAAAGAAAACATTGACTTCAAAACATTCCTGGGGGTTATACTCATTTTTCTGTCAAGGGCCCCAGTGTAATCGATTATGCCCTTGCCTCCCCTACTCTCCTTCCATTTATATCTGATTTCTTTGTTGAAACACGAACTGACAGTGATCACCTGCCCCTTCGACTATCCTTAAATCTCCCAGTCCGTCCCCCTCCTATTACTCCCCCCCCTCAGCCCCACACCACGCCTTAAATGGTCCCCTCAAACTGACACTGACTTTTTATCATGGTCACAATTGCCAGAGACTATTGACCTTATTAATACTATAGGTTCAACCAACTCTACCCCCCAGGCTATAGACACTTATGACTGTCTCTTGGCCTCCTTGGTTCAAGCTCTCAGTAGGCCTTATCGGTCTTCTTCCCACAACCGAGCTAATTCTTGGTTTGACTCCGATTGTTGGCTGGCAAAGAAACAGGTCAGATCCCTTTTTCATTCTATTCGAGCTTACCCTTCCCCTAATGCTCTCAAAATTTACTTCGAAGCCAGAAGGTCTTGTACCACCCTTCTGGATATGAAACAACATCTACACGCCCAACGCAAATGGACCAATCTGTTGCAAGCCATTCTTTCTCGGAATTTTAAAGTTTTTTGGTCCCTTGTTTCCCGTACAAACTTATCTTATACTCTCTCTCCGTACTCTCCAATACCCTCTGATTCTTGGGTTACCCATTTTTCTAAAATCTTCTCCTCCTCGTGCTCTCCCCATCACTCTATCATTTCCTCTCAAAACTTCCCAGATTGGCCCCCGGTTACCTCTGATGAGGTACTAGAGTTAATTTCCACCCTTAAACCTGGTAAATCCCCAGGGCCTGATCATGTTATCTCAGAGATTTTGTCTAATAATCCTCTTTGGTGGTCCCATCTGCTTGCCAAATTATTTACCATAGTAAATCACTCCGGTGTATTTCCGGACTCTTGGCTATCCTCTATTTTGATACCAATCTTCAAAAAGGGCGACCCTTCTCTCCCTAGTAACTATCGCCCAATCAGCCTACTGTCTCATATAGGCAAACTTTATTCTAAATTTCTCTTATCAAAACTATCAGCTTGGGCCTCTTCTAAAAACCTCCCTGGGAAGGAACAGATAGGCTTCCGTTCTGAAGCCTCGACTCTCGATCATGTTCTGCTTTTGTATCACCTTGCCGAAAAATACTCAATCTATCACAAAGCTAGACTTTTTGCCGCCTTCGTCGATCTACGAGGAGCCTTTGATTCAGTTAATAGGAATTTACTGTGGGATAAACTTAACAACTGGGGTATTGAACCCCGATTGCTTTTTTTGCTTAGGTGTCTCCACTCCTCTAATATATGTCAGATTCGGCTGCCAAATTCCTATGAGCTCTCTGACAAATTATTAGTTGACAAAGGTGTCCGGCAGGGATGTGTTTTAGCCCCACTACTTTTTAATTTATTTTTAGCGGACCTGCCTTCCTCTCTTTCTGCTTCTACTGATGCTGCACCCTCTCTTAATGGTTCCCCAATTTCTGTGCTTTTGTACGCGGACGACGCAGTCCTATTATCTTTAACAAAAGCTGGTCTCCGTCGTACCCTATCTAAATTTCAAACTTTTTGTTCAGCTAATGATCTGGTTATAAATGCTGACAAGACTAAAATAATTAACTTTTCCAACTCCGTATCACTATCTCCCTGGACAATCGGAGCACAAACTTTTCAGCAGGTTTTATCCTTTAAATATCTAGGTATCACTCTGCATCATAAACTCAGTTGGCGCCCCCACAAAAAATTGGTTCTATCTTCCTCTAGCCTCCATCTTAATGCCATCTCAAAATTTCACTACTCATCTGGCAATCAATTTGTGCCTGCAGCGTTGCTTATTTTTCGGACTAAATTGCTTTCCCACTTACTATTTGGAGCTCCTATTTGGATTGAGGCCATAGATCATGATGTTGACACTTTGGCAGCTGCCTTCTTCAGGAAAATCTTAGGAGTCCCCAACATGATTCGTCTTTCAACTTTAGTTTTGGAATTAGGTACCCATCTCCCTTCTACCCTTGCTTGGTCCACCACATTTAAATATTGGCTTCGTTTACATTTAAACTCCAAGCCCAATTCCTTACTATACGATCTACTCAGAGACAATTTCCTTTCCAAGTGGCTGAAGTTGATTGAGATTAAACTTCAATCCCTTGATTTGAATCTAGAATCCCTAAATGATTTAGGAATTCAACAGGCTCATGCTCTTATTAAATCTAAACTCTGGCAGCATGAGTTTGAGATTCTTGCAGCCAAACTGAATCCTACCTGTTCCCCGCTCTCTTTTGGCCTTTTCCCTTCACTTGGTTATCACCCAAATTATTTTTCCTCACTTATCAACCCCAGGTCAAGAAGAGCATTTATGTTAGCTCGATTTAACATTTTTCCCTCAGCGAACCATGCCGGTCGATTTGCAAATATTCCTAAAGAGGATCGATTATGCCTGTTCTGCCACTTGGTTCCGGATACACTTGATCATATACTGTTTTCCTGCCCAGTTCATTTTTCCATTCGTAAGGCACTACTAGAACCCTGGTTATCTTCCCTGCCGAACACCCCTGAGATGTTTCTGAATGATTCTTCCTCCCGTATTACTGAAGCTGTCGCTATTTTTTTGCTTGAGATTCTTAAATTAACTTCCAAGTTATAACCCGTTGTGTTTATTGTTAGTAATCCCAGCTGTATTTATGCCAATAAAGGTTTGGAGAAAGAAAGAAAGACTTCAAAACATTGACAGAAATAATAAATCTCTAGTATATGCCTAATACATTACCAATGAGATCCGGTCCAGGTTTCTTCATGATTTCTCCCGCCTGTGGCAATCTGGTGATATTAAAGAGTATGTAGTCATCACTAGAGTCCAAGTCAGAGGCCTGAAGCATTGACCCTTGGATCAGCACCACTTGTCCTTCATGTACCTCTATCTCAACATTACTGATGAGGAATGGAGGGCTGTCATCTTTAGGGAGAATGTTGATTGGAAACTTGTGGCGGCTGCTGTGGTGGTTATCAAAGATCCTGAAGACAATATAATCCTTTGTGGAATCACTGTCGTCATGATGGTAACGAACCACACCAGCCTTGAGGTCAGAGACAGTAAACATAAAACCTTTTCCTCCTGTTAGAGAGCAAAAGGGATATAATTCATGACAGAGATGTGCTTTGGAAATAATAAGACTGCTTTATAAGAGAGGAAAGGGTGGGGATAATGAACTAAGAGGGTTACATTTATGAAGGAAAGCAATCAAAAGGTCAAGAGGAGAATATCCATTAACCTCAGGTTTCTGCAAGTTTACTCCTGAGGTCACGATAAAATTGCAGAGAATTCAGGAGATGGGAGTAGATTTTTTTGTGTTCTAAATATAATCTGTGCAGCTGCCCCCAGACTATGGAATGCCCTCCCGACTGAGATTCGGCTGGCACTGATGCTGATGACATTTTGGCACCAGGTCAAAACCTTCCTGTTCCAGAAGGCTTTTAATTGAAATAATATCAGCTGTGGGTCTGATAGCAATTTTTAGAGTATAGGTTTTTAATTGCATTTTAATTATTTTGCCTTTTATTTTAAATGTTGTAAGCCACCCAGAGACCTTCGGGTAGTGTGGGCAGCATATAAGTTAAATAAATAAATATTACTGTACTGAGTTTCCCTGAAAATAAAACAGGGTCTTATATTAATTTTTGTTCGAAAAACGCATTAGAGCTCATTTTCAGGGGATATTTTACTTTTTTCACGTACAAAAGTCTACAGTTATTCAAATCCAGTCATGTCATCTTCTTCTGGTTGCTGCACAATGGTGGAGGGCGGGGTTTCACTTAACTAGGGCTTATTTGGGGGATAGGGCTTATATTATGAGCATCTTGAAAACCCATACTAGGGTTTATTTTCAGGTTAGGTCTTTTTTTCGGTAGTTCACAATATAATTTGTTCAGGCTTCTTCCTTCTTCCCTCCCTGCCCTTCCTTGAAATGCTGAAAATCTGATTGGCCAATAATGTGAAAGAAATTGCCACACCACTTTGAAGCTTCTCTGGCAGAGCCCAGATTCTTTCTTTCCACCTCCATGTGCAAAGCTGTTTCCGCTGTACACCATAAATCCAGCAAGGTCTGGATTAATTTGGGATATGAGGAAATTGTGTTTTTTTCAGTCTTTTAAACCCTGGGTTTGAAAAATAAATGTTTGCTGTGCTGTGCTCTGTGTTTAGTCATTTAGTCGTGTCCAACTCTTCGTGATCCCATGGACCAGAGCACGCCAGGCCCTCCTGTCTTTCACTGCCTCCCGGAGTTGGGTCAAATTCATGTTGGTTACTTCGATGACATTGTCCAACCTTCTCGTCCTCTGTTGTCCCCTTCTCCTCTTTCCTTCACACTTTCCTAACATCAGGGTCTTTTCCAGGGAGTCTTCTCTTCTCATGAGATGGCCAAAGTATTGGAGCCTCAGCTTCAGGATCTGTCCTTCCAGTGAGCACTCAGGGCTGATTTCCTTCAGAATTGACAGGTTTGTTCTCCTTGCAGTCCAGGGGATTCTCAAGAGTCTCTCCAGCACCACAATTCAAAAGCATCAATTCTTTGGTGGTCAGCTTTCTTTATGATCCAGCTCTCACTTCCATATATCACTACAGGGAAAACCATAGCTTTGACTATGCAGACTTTTGTTGGCAAGGTGATGTCTCTGCTTTTTAAGATGCTATCAAGGTTTGTCAATGCTTTCCTCCCAAGAAGCAGGCATCTGCTAGAGTTTGCCAAAGAACTGACAGCACTGATCCCCTCTAGTCTTCTTGGGAATAATGACACAGGCATTACTTGCCATTCTCCCTTTACTTTGTTCGTGGGTAGGTGGCCACTTACTGCATAGAAAGAGAAAAGCAATCTGCCTTGTTCAGAGTAACTTTCGTCACGTTCTCACTGGCTAGGTAATTACCAAGGATAATTTGTGGAAACCTCATAGGATATTGCCTTTTATCAAGGTAAAATTATTAATCCATCTGAGAACCAGTGCAGTGTGTGGTGGATAGCGTGTAAAACTAAGACTCAGAAGACTTGGGTTCAACCCCCTGCTTGGTAATGGAAATTCACTAGGGCAGGAGAGATGGTAAAACCACTCCCTAAACACTTCACTCACCTTGAAAGCCCTACAAGGGGAGCTGTAAGTCAGACGTAACTTGATAGCGCATAACAAACAAAATGTCTGCATTATGTAGTCTGGTTGGCAACAATTGTCCAAATTTCTCAGGTCAAGGCAACAATAAAGAGGAAACAGCCCATGCACTGGGCTGATGGTAAAGGACAAAATTGCAAAAGCTGCATGGAGAGATCTGCCAGCAGAGGGTACCTCTTACAGTGAGCTGTCCATGCTGCAAACCATCAACGATGACTAAGCGGACTCCATTGATATCATCATTGTCTACAATCTGAAATTGCTTCCATGTTATAGGGCGAGACTGCCCTTCCAGAAGATCAAGACCTTGAAAAAGATAATAGGGGAAAAAAGGCTATAACATTTATTGGGATGGGGAGGAGGGCAGAGCTTGAAAGTGTTTGTTTTTTTAAAGGTGGCTTTTAAATAGTGCAGGATGGTGACTCCACTTTCATAGGAGTGAGAAATCTGCTCTGGGTTGTATTGTGAACTTTAGAAGTGCTATCTAAAGTCTGAAACCTATGCTCCAAACAGCTTCAGATATGGATATCTCATCTACAGTTTTGACTAAAATTCAGTGTGGATTAAATCAGGGCCACCAGCCTGTATTGTTTATAAATAGTTGCTTCCTAGCTCAGGGGAACCACCAATGGCTACAAGTCATTATGGCTGTATGTTACCACCAGTAGATGAAGAAGTATCCCAGTTGCTAGGGAATGCTAGCAAGAATGCTGTTACTTCCATGTTCTGCTTTGTGGGCTTCCCATATGCAACTGGATGGCCAGTCTGCGAACAGAATCCTGACCATTAGTCTGATCCACCAGTACTACATTCTTATATAGCACTCTTATGTTCACCAGGCTGATAATTCCCAATTTGCTTTATCTGACAAAAACTCTAGTTAAACAGAACTCTCTCTCTCTCTCTCTCTCTCTTTTAAGTCTTACTTGACTGAGACAGAGATGGATTTCTTTTTCACCAGACTTGAATGTTATTCTTATGTTTGAGAAATCAGTATGTGTTACTCCACACAGACTGGCATCACTAAAGTTACCAAGTCATGAAAAAGCAAATATGAACCAGTTGTAAATATACACGTATGTTATTCATGACACCCTATAACATACATGACCTTGGGCAAGCTTTTTCTTGTTGTTCATCACATGCATTTTAAGAAGGGACAAGGGCCAGCCCCCTTCCCAAAGAAATAAACCTCTTGCTTGACTGGGCACAGGGATGCTTATGCAGAAATATGAACTCTAATACACAATGGAAACTGAGAATTAGTCACCTTATGGAGTGGTTCCCAATCTTGGGTAACTCAGATGTTTTGGATGGCAACCCTCGGAAATCCTGTCCAGCACAGTTAGTAGTGAAGGCTTCTGGGAGTTTTAGTCTAAGAACATCTGGGCGCCCAAGGTTGAGAACCACTGTCCTGTAACATTTATTCACCCATGTATTTTATCATTGTTTCATGTTCTTATTTGTCATTAAAAAAATTATTTATCTCATTATTACTCTAAAGCTACATGTAAGAACTTCTAGAAACAGTATTTGTTGCCAAGACACCCAAAGTAAAAGGAATTCTTACCTGTATTCCAAGAAACCCGAGGGGCATTTGTATCTGCTGTTCTAACAGATACATAAAGAGTAATTGGCAAACTCCTCTCAAAGTACAAGTCATGAACTTCAAATTCCACCTGTTATACAAAAATGGACACGCTGTCTATTCAAAATTAGCTTTGAATATCAGAAGAACTGTGCTGGACAAGACTAAAGAATCGACCTAGTTCAGCCTGCTGTTCGCAAGCAGCTAATCAGATACCTTAGGCTTATGGGACACAGCATGCATGCTATCGGTCATGCTCACTAGCAGTAGTAAATAAATAGGGGTGTAGAGATTTCTCAATATTTTGTCAACCTAGCATATAGATAAAATAGGTAATCTGGAATATTAATAATTTGGAATTGGCATGCGGAAAAAAACCCCATGGTTAATGTTTTATGATATCCTATACTGTGTTTCACTGCAACCTCGAATGGCGTTCTCCTTATATTTAAAACGATAACTGCATTCCATCAGGTCAATTCTATACTTAGCTGCTAAAATCAGTTACAAAAAAATCGACATGCAAGTCATTCATTTTAAGTTCCACAAGAGGGCATCCTAACTATGTGTTCCATGTCGTCGAGCAGGAACTGCCTTTTGTTGTTGTTTAGTTGCTTAGTGGTGTCCGACTCTTCATGACCCCATGGACCAGAGCACGCCAGGAACTGCCTTACAGCAACCTTAATAGGGCTTTCAAGTTAAGTGAGTTATTCCAGAACTAGTTTTACTAGTTCTACCCACATACGTGAGTTTCCATTGCCCAGCGTAATTCAAACCCAGGTCTTCTAAGTCCTGTTGCTGTTGTTTAGTTGTTTAGTCATGTCCAGCTCTTTGTGACCCCATGGACCAGAGCACGGCAGGCCCTCCATTGCCTCCTGGAATTTGGTCAAATTCATGTTGGTAGCTTCGATGACACCGTCCAGCCATCTCATCCTCTGTCGGCCCCTTCTCCTCCTGCCTTCACAGTCCTAGTCAATTATTTTGTCCACTATACCACACAGAGTAGAGTGCAAATTATATTTTTTATGTAAAGTTTGCAGCAGAAAGAAAACATCCAAGGCAAAATTCACTGGTTTTTTTTTAAATCACTTCTGAACTGGGGGAAAATCAGGAAAAAAATTAAACTGCCAGGAAGAATCCTATTAAATCTTTTAAAGGGCTGATAGAATGTGCCTCACATTGTGTGAAAACAGTTAACAGACTAGAGATAATAGGAATTAGGTTTTTTTTTAAAAAAATGTTCCTGCTGTGAATATATACTATAATCCTGTTGAACTAAATTCAGCTGTTCAAACTCTTTCTTCACTTGAAATTTCCCACATGGGACAACTCTTCATGAGAAAACCTTCAAGGGCAGTTTTTCACTAGGAAAAGTATACTGGGCAGGATTAAAAACAATGGGAGCCATTGACACTCCCCACCCCCGACCATCTGTCCTTGCTAAGCCCTCCCAGCATTTATCCATCCCATGCATACTTGTTCTTCGGTAACTTCATGGGAATGTCCAAATTATTCTATCTCAACATTTCTCATGAAAAAGAGAAGCAGAGTTTTGAGTCTTTTTGCTTTGGTTAAAGTTACAGTATATCTTAGGGTTAACCATGATTTTTAAAAAGGAATATATTGCCCCAAATCCTCTTGTACCACTTTTGGAAATGAATTGCCCCAACTTAAGAAATCACTGTAGGTTGTTAGCAGTATAACATTGTACTGTGAACTTGCTGATGAGTAAAATGACCCAATGGTCTCTTTTGAGACAACAAATGACAATAATTTCTAACATTTTCATTTGTTATTACATTTAATTATATTTCACATACATCTATAATTTTAAATTGTTCAAGCTCTGATATGGAAAAAGAAGGAATGTCTACTGTGATTTTTTTTTAACATGGGGCAATTTGCCTCCAGAAGTTACACTTTTTCTGCTATGCCAGAGTAACAAGAATTTGTACCACTGCCTGATACTCTAAAAGTAATACATTACTACCATGTTGCATTTCCATTACAAAACATAATTTAAAAATAGAAATTTGGCTAAATTTGCCAAAAAAATCTTGTAAAATATCCCCTGAAACCAATAATGGTAGTAGTAATAAGTAAGTATTACTGGTTACACTAAAAAAGGGAACAACATTAGAGATGCTTTCTCCTAAGACCTGCCCTTTAATGTGGTTGCCTGTGGTGCCTAATGGTGGGGACTAGGCCTGTTTGAGAATGCCCTTTCTTAATACATGGTGTGTGGTTTGCAGAGGGCTTGCAAATGTCCAGATACAAAGAGAGAAGCAAAACTGGAATGTCTGTCTCATTTTAGCTACCTCATAATTCCTCCTCTCTGTGTGGCTGCTGTTTGGAGGCTGATAGGCAATAAGCATGTTGTTGAGACTGTTCCATGTGAAGGATGATACCGGCTTGGTGTGGTCCTCCAGGTGTGTGATGTAGCCCTCTTGGGGTGGCCTAGTGATGTTGAAGACCAGCATAGATTTGGGTGTCTCACTATCTTCAGCATCCAGTATGGCTGTCGACAAGGGGCTCAGAATGAACTGGTCTGCTTCCAGGATGAACAGGGCCATGAAGGAAGCGTGTGGCACCTGATTAGAAACCGCACCTCTGATGTAAACCGGCAGCCAGGCATGCTCAGACTATGGAAGAAGAAGCAACCAATCAGCATGTCACAAAATTGCCTTCTTTCATCTGTTTAATCATTCACAAAAAGTGTACACATGGGATAGTTAGATCACCCCTACACAACTTGCACTACCAAGCAGAAGACGGTCCAGCAGATGTATATTGTGGTCTATAAATTTTTTTGGACTACAACCATTGGGCAGCATCACCAGCTCTTTCCAAATTCAAGAGTATTCAATATGTCCTCTGTATCTGCAATTCCAGGTGGACAACAAAACACGATGTTCACTGAGTCCTGAATGGGCAAATGTTGTACAGATCTATAGTAGATTTCAGGCATCTACTGTTTCATTTCTCTTTCCTAAAAAAATCTACATATGTAACCCTTGGCAGTGCAAAATGCATATTTGCATGGGGATAATTACTTAAGTGTTTCAGTGAAAGAAACCATGTTACAGCAGATGAAGATACTGATGATTCTGCACTGAAAGTACAACCACGTAGAAGTTCACATTTTGCTTGTTTATCACACTTCTTTTGAAATCCCACAATCTTAGAGCCAATTTATACTTTGCTCCCAGACTGCTTGTGTGCTCCTCAGTTTTTTGCTTTTCCTGTAGAATTCGTTATGGTGAGAGCATGTTTTTCCTGAAGGTAAATGGAAGCATGAAAGAGCATAAGTATCTAAAGCCACTGTTGCCTGTGACCATGTTTAACAATCACCTGCCATTATATAGCTGTCCCTCCTCTATGGTTGGTTGCTCCTACATCTCTCCTATGGTCAAAATCCTGTTGCAAAGCTCCATCTGTGCAACAAGAATGACAGCCTTATCAGTGGCTGATTTCCATTGATTAAAGACTTCCCTTTTCAGCTTCAAGATATGCACTAACCACCTATAATGACACAAAATGGGAAACCAAATCTGAAAAAGAAAATCTTGAATTTGCACCAATCTGTCGCTGATGAGGGCATCATTCTCATTGCACAGGGGGAACCCACCTTACCGGATCCTACCTCTTCAGTTTAAATGTGTAGAGCAGATATCAGTGCTTGGAATGTTACTTTTTAAGAGTAAGTGATGGCTCATTTTTCCTAATTGTTTATTTATTTAATATGTATTGGAATCCATGGTGGCTTACAAAGCCGCTTAAAAGAGTAGAAAATTAAAATACAATAATATTGCAAACTTTCACACAGAATTACATTTAATTATACTGTATTACCAAAATGCAATTAAAATTCAAACACTTTAAAATGACTTGTTTAAAAATGCTAGATCAAATTTGACTTAAGATAGTGAAAGCTGGCACATTATCTAAGCTCTTACGATTCAAGGTCCTGAAGTGCCAAAGGTCTGCCTACATTTAAAATCTCATTCCCTGCAAGGACCGGTGCTCTCAGGACTTTCTACTTTCATTACAGATTTTTAAAGTAGCTCTTTAAGTTCTCATTCTTCAAAATAATTAAAATACCAGTTCACCTCTTCACTGCCTCAGTGCTTCCAGACAAATCAGCACTTTGACCATGTGATATTTCTTCTCCACCTGCAATCCATAACTATAAAAGTCACCACAAAAGTTACATGCACACTGCAAAAGAAATACAATTATCGCTCTTTGAATCACAATTGTAAGGTAATGCCATTACACCTTTATGATTTTAAAAAGGTAAATACAAGTAACTAGTAACTAGTTATCTGTAATTAGCTTCTGACTGATGAGTAACGCAGCAGTGCTAACAAGATATCACAAGTTTGTCAAATACATGTGACTAAAAGCAGAGTGATAGGATGGATGCTTCTGTTTACCTTGTATGCAGTCTTGCTTCTTCTGTCAGTGAGATCCAGCCTGATGGGAATGTAATCAATGCTGGGTGAAGGAGGATTCAAATGCTGGTATCTAAGGTCCATCAGGAGGAAATCCTCACAACTTACTTGGAGGTTCTGAATAATCTTCAAACCTGAAACACAGCTATCCGTCAGGTGCTTTTTATTAGTTCTACGGTCTGGTGATCCAAGAGACATTCCAGTGAAATTTCAACAGAAATGTGACAGAAGATGGAAATCTGTCAGAGTAATTTTAAAATGGTGTGCAACCGAAACACCAGCAGAAGGAATGACCCTTCCCTTCCTGTTGTCCCCATCAACCTTAGCCTTCTGATTGTGACCTCAAGAAAGAGCCAGCTACTCCAGAGATCTTATAACTCCTGCATCCAGCATCAGTAGTTGCTGCAGTAGAAAGTGATGTAAACTCTTCTGAGAAGAAGGATGCATTGGCAAATTCTGAAGCCTAGGGTAGTGACTCGGATGCTTTGGGTGTAGAGTCTGAATGAACCACCCTGGTTATTCTCAGTGTCACAGAGCTCCCAATAAGAGGAGGGCTGAAACATATCCATCAATGCCACCATGTCCAGCTCAGTATTAAAATACCACCACTTTCAATATCTTCCAAATTCTAGACGTGAACACATTTTCATGACTTGTATTTTGAACACTGGTAGGATACTGTAGTTAAACACAAACTATTTACTAGTACTTTATTGACAGTAGCTTGACTGGGACTGGAAAATCTTTAATCCCTTCCCCTTGCCTCACTCTTCTTCTACAGTATGATCCCATTATCTGCAGGACCAGTATCCACTGATTCACTTATCCCTGGCCTGAACATATTTAAAATACTAAAAGAAAAACACCATAAATATATACAGTATATCTCTAACAATGAACTTACCAGAACTGGCCACTAGAGGGAGCCAGAGACCATGCTGTGTATCGAATTTGCTAGGGAGATATCCACCTCCCATTCGCTTATGGGTTGGGGCACAGTCCCAGACATAGCTTGTGCCAATCCCAGACATAGCCGATCTGGTGCTTCTCCACTTCCCTGCACAGCTAGCCGCTCAGCAGCTGAGAGGGGAGACTCATTATCCCACCTCCTGGCTGCAGTGATGACTCATAAATGGGCAGGTCGGTTTGGGGATGCAGGATGGGTGGTCATGGTGGAGCTTGTCCTCAGAGGGAGAGGGCAGGGGCAGGGTGGGAACATAAGAAGAGCCTTGCTGGATCAGGCCAAGGGCCTGTCTAGTTCAGCTTCCTGTATCTCATAGTGGCCCCACCAGATGCCTCTGGGAGCATATGAGACAAGTAGATACCTTTCACCTGATGCCCCTCCCCCCTGCATATGGCATTTGGAGATACTTCCTTCTAAGCCTGGAGATTGTACATCCCCATCATGGTTTGTAACCTGCAATGGATTTTTCCTCCCCAAAATCTGACCAATCCCCTTTTAAAGGCATCTAAGCCAAATGCCATCACCACATCCTGTGGCAAGGAGTTCCGCAGACTAAAACATGACGGGTAAAGAAATATTTTCTTTTGTCTGTTCTCACTCTCCCAACACTCAATTGGAGTGGATGCCCCATGGTTCTAGTATTGCATGAGAGGAAAAAGAGCTTCCCTCTATCCACTTTATCTACTCCCTGCATAATTTTATACGTCCCAATCATGTCCCCCTTCAGGTGCCTTTTCTCCAGACTAAAGAACCCCAAACACTGTAGCCTTTCCTCATAAGGGAGGTGCCCCAGCTCAGGCATCATTTTAGTCGCTCTCTTCTGCACCTGTTCCAGTTCCACTATGTCCTTTTTGAGGAGTCCAGACCGGATATAAAGGGAAGGTGGGCCAGATGTGGCTTGTGGGCTGCAGTTTGGAGACCCCTGGTCTGTTCTACTAGATCTGCTATTATCTGTGTTTTTCAGCATCTGCAGGGAGGCTCGGAACCAATCCCCTGTGGATACAGGGTCCTACTGTACTTCTTCTATTCTCCACCCACACCCTTCATTCTTTCTCTTCTTCACTAGCTTTCCTCTCTTTCCACCCTGGTTGTACTCATTCCGTTTTTCCATCTGTTCATCCTTCCCCCCCCCATGTGCCACACAGCAAAATTCTTTCTTTTTCTCTCCATCTGAACTGTTTCTGGAGTCCTGCCCTCACCCTCTAAGTTGTTGTGTGTTTTCATTTTCAACCTGAACTGGACAATGCCTTCAGACAAAGGGCTCTCCTCTAATGGCTTCTCAGTCAGAAGGCTGTCCTCTGTAAAGCAGGACAAACAGCCACCCCATCAGATGCTGACAGTAGTGATTACAATAGACACAAAAAACCAAGTGCAACATACGAGATGTTGGGAAGAAACTACGAGGTTGATCTCCACGAGGTTCTTCTTTCTTGGCTTCTCCAACAACAAGCTGACCATGGGATGGTAGGTAGGTTTCTGAGGAGATGAGGCTTATAGTACACTTCAAGTTTATCTTCTCGTTATAGTCCAAAGTAATTATGTTCTTGTTAATTACATCAGATAAGCCATGAAATTCAGGGACTTCCAGAACATTGGAGCCCATCTTGATAATGTTACAGTCTGGCTCAAGTAACTTGACAGGAAGGGTGATTAACTCTGTGAACGTTTCTGTTTCTGTAAATCTGTAAATCATTTGCAAAAAGTATTGTAATGTTTTAGGAAGCAAATCTGGTGGCATCTACCAAATACAATGAAAAGTCTGTTAAATTAGCATGGGTAAAATAGATACGAAGAAATCTAAAACAGAGGTGTATAGTAATATGCTGGGCAGCATGGATGAAATTACATGTGAATCCAATGCCGCAATTTCCTTAAATTACAATATTGCAAAAACAACTGCTGAGATGTGGGTGCTTTTTATTTTTGAAAATCTCCTAAGATATATGTAAATATATCCAGTGATAAAACAACAGCAATAATACATTTTCCCTGCATTTCCACTAGTAGGTGGTGCTCATGGTTGCATACAAACATACATAGGAAAAACAGATTTCAAACACAAAACCATCAAAACAAAACAAACAAGCTGATAAAAACCACTAACGTCAATAAATCTATAAACAGTTAAAATAATCACAATAAGTTAAACATAGCCAAAAGCCAGTTTGAAAAGATGTGTCTTCACACACTTTCTCAAAGTTTGAAGGGTGGGGGAGCCACACAAGAAATATGAGAGCCACACAAGAAAGAGTCTTCTTTCAATAAACATGTCTAGCATGCCTCCACATCTCTTGGTATTCTCAATAGAGCTTCTCCTGGATATCTTAACATCTGGACAGGTTCATAGCAAGATGGGTGGCCTCTTAGATAGACATGCACTAAGCCTGGTTTTAAAGCTTACAATGAACACTTTGAATTGTGCCCAGTAAGCCACCAACGACCAGTGGAGGTCTTTCAATGCTGGGTGCATGTGATTAACACTGTGCCCCAGTTAGCAGCCGAGGTTCTACATGTTGCAGAAGATCTCAAACCAGAATGGCCTCACATACAGCATGTTGCAGTACTCAAGAGGTAACGTAAGTATGGCACGGATGATTGTTACCATGTCATGTAGACTCAGGAAAGGCACACTGTGTACAAAAGTACAAATGTACCGTATTTTTCTGTGTATAAAATGACACTTTTTCCTAAAATAATTAAAGGAGAAATGGAGTGTCATTTTATACACGAAAGTAAGGGGGGAGGGATCAAAGCGCTTTGATCTCTGCTTTCCCCCTCCGCGTTTTGCAAAGAAAATGGAGGGGAAAAGCAATTCCTCCTTTCCCCCTACATTTTCATTGCAAAAAGCAGCTTTCCCCCTCCACATTTTGCAAAGAAAATGGAGGGGGAAAGCGATTCCTCCTTTCCCCCTACATTTTCATTGCAAAAGCAGCTTTTCCCTCCATGTGGGGAAATGTACTCTATCACTGTTGCCACCTGGGATCCAGAGAAAATGATGAGTCAAGGAAAATTCCAGGACTAGACATCTTCACCTGTCAGAGAGTGGTGGTATCTTAATCTTTGAGCCTCATTTTCTCCTGGCCAGCAGTACCTCAGCTTTGTCTGGAGTTCATTTGGCTTGCCCACTCTCATCCAGTCCATTATCAAGTTCAGGAAAAGTTCAAAGATGCCGACTGCTGCATCAGTGTTAGGTGACAATGAGCAAAAGAGCGGGGAGACGCCAGCATATAGGTAGTGCCTCTCTTGACGGCTTCCAATGACCTATCTGAGCGGCTTCCCGTAGATGTGAAATAATACAGAGGATAATGTAAAGCCCTGATGGACATTATATGGCAAAGTCATGGTGCTGAACAGTTCTTCAACAGTACCAACTTTTGAATTTGCCCTGACACAAAGGTTAGCAACCACTGCAATACAGTGATGGACATTTCCAGCCCAGGGAAGCCATTCAACAGAATACAGTACAGTGGTGCCCCGCATAGAGGTTAATCCGTTCCGGATTAACCTTCGCTATGGGAAAACATCGTTAAGTGGAACGGGGAAACCCATTGGAACGCATTAAACTTCATTTAATGCATTCCAAATGGGCCCAAAACTCACCGTTCTCCGATGTTTTCCCATGTTCCGGCGGCCATTTTGGGTGTCCCGGTGGCCATTTTTGGTGTTCTGGTGGCCATTTTGGTTGTTCCGGCGGCCATTTGTGGTGTTCCAACGGCCATTTTGGGTGTCCGGCGGCCATTTTGGAACCGCCAAACACCTGTTCCCCAATCGTAATGCGAGCATGCCCTCGCATTAGCGATGGGGAAATCCGCATTGTAATGCGTTTTCATCGTTCAACGGTGCTCTCGTTATGCGAGGCACCACTGTACTCTGTGCTATTAAAAGCCACTGACAGATCCAGGAGGTCAAACAAGGTCACTCTTCCCCTATGCTGTATCTGCCAAAGGCTATCTGCCAAGGTTACCAAAGCAATCTCAGTCCCCTAACCTGAGGGAAAGCCTGAATGAAGAGGCATCCAGGACCACTGTATCTGGAGTTATAAAAGAGCTTTCAGGATAAGCTGTCACAAACACACCTACGGACAAATTTTGCATTCAAAAGGCTCCATCAGTTTCAATTAGGGCTCAGGTTATAAGTGGACTGAGAAGAAGAGTATTAGGCTAATCCAGGATTTCTTTTAATGATCAAAAATTTTTAACAGATTATGGAGAAATTTGGAAATCAGGAAGTACAAGTAGTATTATATCAGCCAAAAGATTCTATAATATGTTTGTTTGGTACAGTGGGGTCTTGACTTGAGAACTTAATCCGTATTGGAAGGCGGTTCTCAAGTCAAAAAGTCTGTAACTCAAGTCTCCATTGACCTACAGTGCATTGAAAACCGATTAATCCCATAACAGGCCGTTTTTGTTCCATTTTGGTTTTTTTCTGGTGTGTAAGTCAATTCTCAGGCTGCAAGTCAAACCTAAATTTTGCGGCCAGAGAAGTCTGTAACTCAAAAAGTCTGTAAGTCAAGCCGTCTGTAAGTCAAGGGTCCACTGTATTGCCAAGAACATTGTCTGGTATATCCTTATTTATTTTTATACTGCGTCCATTATTGCCCAGTATATTGTCTGATACATTCTTATTTATAATTATCTATTTATAAACCATAGTCTCTACCCAGAAACAGTACTCAAACACGTGCTGAAACAACACATAGGCCAGCTCTGACACTGAAGTGCTTTTAAAGAGACGTTCTAGTTATTTTTGGATCTGGAAGCCTTGAACCGGTCTTAATGTCTGATTAACTAGCAGTCTTCCAGGACAAGGTCACAAACCTCCTGACCTGAGACATGGTATGTCTAGAATCAAAGTTGTTCCCCTGATTGCTGATGGTAACGTCTTCAACCAACAGCAAGAAGGAGATCCATGGTCTTATTGACAGACCAAGGAGTCTATCAATTATGTGAGTTTCGGCATAGATATTCAGTTGCAATAAATGGGGACGTTGAATTTTGTCTTTGTTATAATACAGGAAAAAAATGAAAATGAAAACAGCATCATGCAGTTATACAACACTAGTGTTTTAGGTCTCTGCCCACAGAGCCAGAGGTTGGGCGTTCACTTCCCCACTGTGCCTCGTTGAAAGGAGCTGGACTTGATGACACCGTGAAGGGGGTGGGGGATGTCCAGCTGCCAATCCATGGAATACAAAGGGACCCTCATTGTGCAGCTATGCCATTGACAAAATGGTGGTTCATCCATTTGGGCAAGTGAGTCTGGCTATCCACCCTATGAATGCTTTCCAGGTTTGGAGTGTATGTGTGTACATTCATGTATGCATGCGTGTTTCTGTGTGCATGCACATGTGCACGCACTTACCAGCGAGTGAGCAGATATCTACTTCCTCCTGATTCCACCTATTGGCAGTTGCTCGGCTTTCCCACCAACCACAATGAACAACATTTGCCACTGTTTTTACATAGTTAATTATGCATGTGTACTAAGAAGGCTTGTATTTATTCAGAAATGCCCCCTTGATTGCCACAGACATTGCTTACCTATATAACCTCAGCAGGACTAAGTCTTCATCAAGAATTGGACATCCATTGTGTGTGTACTTTATTTCTTTGGGAAGAAAATGGCAGTCAAATACCTGTAAAAAATTTGACATACCTTAATTAAAGAGGGGAAAGCATGCTGTAGGAATTGCCTCTTCAACTGATGTTTGACAAACATGTTACAATGTGGATAGGATAACAAAAAAAAAACACATGTCAGAAGACACCTGTCACTAAGACTGACAGGAATTAGTATTAATTTTTATCACATCCTTTGGGAGGTTCTTGAATTGATCAATCTGATCCTCTCTGAACCCGATTTCCATTTTTTCATGGAATAAATTTTTTTCTTAGGTCAGCTATTTCTGTTTTAAAAGCATTCTGCTAACATTAGAGAAATCAGGAGTTTTAGTAACCTTCCTGCCTTCTATTACAAAATATGTTAACCCAAAAGGGACTAGCTTTCCCGGCACTTTCAGTAATCTATGAATTATGTTTTTCCGTAAATCACAATCTTGCGCATCCATTATCCTTCAGGAAGAAACTCATTACAGAGGAAAGTTATGGGTTTTGAAAAGTGAGCAGACATGGTAGGGAATCCAAGTTAATTGTGACAGTATTCTGAGTGTGCCCCAACCTCTTGCACCATTGAACACATCTTCAAAACATTTATTAGCCTCTCTTACACTTTACGTAAAGTGTCTGATGGGACTTAATGGTCTTTTGTGCCCCTCTGGGTGATAGAATTCTTAACTCTCATGCATCAGGTTGTTAGTCCTTCCAATTTCACCAAGTTTTGTTACTGAATCCACACAGATCCTGCATTACAATTTAGGCATCCTGCTATGTTGTCACATTTGCAGTTGCAAACAATTTTCAAAGATGTTTCTTCCTACCATATATATAAGCTATGTTTTATTTTGTCTGCACAAATGAAACCTGTATCAATCAATCAATGACTTTTTACCACCTTAGGATTTTTGGCCAAGGGGGTGTAGCCAATGTAATACAGTTGAACCCCCGTATCCATGGGTTCAGTATCCATGGTTTCATTTATTCGTGGTCTGAAAATATTAAAAATATTAAAAGAAAAACCCCAGAAGTGCATTTTCCACAATGTAATTATGATAACTGACCACTAGATGGAGCCAGGGACCATGCCATGTATAAGGTTCACTATGATCCATTTTTCTGCATCTGTAAGGGAGTTGGGAACCAATCTCTCACATATACAGTGGTCCTAATGTATATTGGAACAAAAAAAGTATCTCATGCCATCTCTCAATGAATTATGAGACAGCAAGGGAGATGCAATATGCTCTGTTGTCCATAGATTGGCTTCGTTTGGGGAAAATCAAGATTTTTTTTTTACCTTCAAGGGAAGACTGGGAGTCAGGAAATACCTCATACTACAAGAAGTGTACATTATAACGTAACCCTGGCCCTCAATACACTGGAATTCTTGCTTAGCTTTTTAGAATATCCCAAAACTAATCCAGTGTACATTTTTAGAAAATTCAGATACATGTAGGTGAAGAGTTGAATTTGCTCCATCACAATACATGAGATGCCCAGTGAACATTGTCACGTTGGCCCTGAGTCACTGGGAGAGATTGAAGGAAGATATATTTTGAGTCAGGTTCCAAACCAGCCCTATGATTTGCCTGAATCACTGGTTAAATCAAAAGAGGACTTACTGCATTCCTTTCCTTTATTAGAGGCCTGGATTGTCAGTCTACCTGCTGACCTTTTTACCGCTGCTAAAAGTCTGATCCTAAAGTCATTTTCATATATTACGCTAAAAATAGTTCCTCTTTCAATTGATTGAAAATGCAAGGAATTGTCATTTCCTGTACAAATATCTGACTTTCATTCTGTGCTCTGTATTAAAAGACTATTAGAGACATGTTTGTGTATTTTTTAAAAAATGGACCCCCCACCACCACAATCAGGATGACAGAAATATATTTTGCTCATTATTTTACCATATTGTTGCTATTTAATTATGCTTCAAACTCTATAATTCAGAGGGGCTGTGTTTTATCTTGCCTAATGGTACCACCAGCTTACTCTACATAATCCATGCCCATTACACAACTTTTCCATAAATGCCAGAAAGAAGCACATTTGAGCTTCTCTTCGGTACAAATGCAGTAATGCCGTATTCATTTTGTCTTGAATGTGAATGCTGCTAAAGCACATGGAAGGAACAGATGTGTGTTTGCTTGTTCACATTTTTTTAACAGTCGATTTAAAACAAAGTCATTTGAAGCCCTCGTGGGATACAGGAATGGTGTGAGAGAGGCTCGAAGCCATTTAAGACTCACATTTCAGTACACTCTTAGCCTGGGTAATGCAATCTTCCAATACAATAAGATCTCTTCTTTTTGGTATATATAGGCTATTTATCCATTAGAGAATAATGGTCATAATATTCATAACTACTTCCTCCTCTTAATTGATAACAAGGGGGGGCAGCTTCCTTAACAGAACTTTACCACAAATAGACAGCACTTATAAAGTAGACACAATCTGCTTTGTTAAAAGGAAACATCTGTTTTATTTTTCCTCCTGTGTTTTTCCTTCACAAGAACAAGCATCCATAATTGTCTATAAATTTAACAAGCAAAACAAAGGAGAGCTAAATCTTTCCTTAATTGATGCCTGCCTTTGCTTTTATTTCCACTTCAACTACTTTTCAATTACAATTTGTAATTAAATTGTCACACATTCCTAGGACATTACTCATTTTAACAACAGCAAACAGGATGATAGGAAAGGCATTTGCACAATGCAGCGTCTGTTACTTAAGACAATAATCTCTAGTAAAACAAGAGCAGATTCTGATTATCTTTGCTCCAGGATTGCTCCCCTTGGGCCCTCCAGATGTGGTGCCTTACGGCTCCCATCAGCCAGCACTGGCTGGGGACAATGAGAACAGTAGTCAAATATTACTAGAGATGTCACATTTGAAGAAGTTTCTGATGATGTAACTTTATTTTCCTGCTTCCGTATGTACAGTAAAAACAAAAAACAGTTGTGGTGCCTGAAACACTAACCAATCTGTTTCAGTGTGAGCTTTTGTGAATCACAAGCGGCTTCCTCAGACTCATGGAGTATAATGTTTTATGTATGCAGAGTAGATGGCGGAAGGGCAAGGACCAAGTGAGGTTGGAAAATGAGGGTGACAACTACAAAGGTGGCAATGGAACAAGGGTGACAAAAGCCCATAACCAAAGCAACTGCACACCATGGTGCTAAGATGTTCACCTACTAATAATTGCACCAACACCACCATCATCCATCAACAAGCAACCTCAAAAGTATAGAAAAATACAGACATTACAAAGCACCAAATATTAAGGTGAGAAATTAAAAATATAGGGAAGCAAGAACAAGTCATCTTCCTCCCTACACTAATGTCAGTGATTGTAGTTTTCAAAAATCCTTGGCTACCAATCCGAAACCATTAACCAATAGTTGCTGGTTTGTTTTCTGAAATTCAAATACCAGTGATTTTTGCAACCCTGTCACATCACCCAAAATCCGGCAGCGATTATTGGATGTTAAGGGTTCCTCCCATCCCAGGCTCAAAGGCTTCCTCAGCTCAAAAGGGAGCCTTAGAGACCATTTGAACAGGGTGGGTGGGGGGTGGGAAGCTTTCAGTTAAATTCAGTTAAATAATACTATTGTGGGAAGATGACATTATTTGCATGGCATAAAGTTACACAAGAGGACTTCAGCCTTTGGGTGATCCTGACTGGTGCCTCCCTGGGAGCCACAATGGGACTGTGAATTCTGATGGCTCTCTCTGTAACCAGGCACTGCACCCCACTGAGGTATGCAAGAATCAACAACTCCATGCTGCTCAAATTAAAGGCAAAAAGATACTTATTGACATATTTATAGCATATATACCCTGTTTTCCTGAAAATAAGACCTAACCTGAAAATAAGCCCTAGTATGATTTTTCAGGATGTTTGTAATATATGCCCTACCCCAAAAAATAAGCCAGCTTAGCAGCTGGAAAGCATATAAAAATTGCAAATAGATAAATAGGTACCACCTCGGTGAGAAGGTAAACAGCTTTCCATGTCTAGTCGTGCTGGCCATGCGACCACAGAAACTGTTTACAAGCAAACGCTGGCTCTACAGCTTGGAAACGGGGATGAGCACGGTGCCCTAGAGTTGGACACAACTGGACTAAATGTCAAGGGGAACCTTTACCTTTTAAGTTAAACCCTACCCTCCACCATTGTGCAACATTGTGCAGCAACCTGAAGATGACAAGACTATAAAATAAAACATTGCCTGAAAAGAAGCCCTAATGTGTTTTGGGGAGCAAAATTAATATAAGACCCTGTCTTATTTTTGGGGAAACATGGTAATAGAACCCTGCCCATTCTTGAAGGTTATCCAAGGTGTGAGTTTTACAGGATTTCCTTTAATATATGTAACTGTATATTACCCTGGATTTTCTGGAGCCTATAGACTGGGGAATGTTGTTTCTTGCCTTCATCATATATGAAACGGCCAGAAGGTAAGGTTTGGTTTGCTGGGGAAAGGGTGCTCAGTTTTTAAACAGTTTTTAAAAGGTATTTTAAAATACCTTCAGCATGCAATTATCATCCAGAGAGCTCCAAGATGCAGAAGGTGTTCCTGGCTGTAACTGGCTTTGATCTCCATAATCGAGACTATTCCATGTAATGTGAAAAAGCAGTGCTGTCTGGCAGGAGTACAAATCATAAGGACCATTGGCCACATGCTGTCCATAATGTCACTGTTGTGCCTCTTTCAAATACCTTCCCAATTGCACCACTAAATTGTGGTGGCAGACCACAGTTCTTGAAATTCAGAAAGCCCAATTTAAGCAAGAAAATTTGGCCTCCGGTGCTGTAGACAGTCGCCAGGACATGTGGCTGGTAGCCACCACATTTCCTGCATTGTGCCTCTGTGCTGTTGATTATGTTGGACGAGAAGAACCTGGACCTATAGTTCATGTACAGTAGATTCTCACTAAAATACAAGAATCTTTGTAACCAAAAAAATATGTTTCTGTCAGAGAGCCTGAACCCAATGATGCAATAAATCAGGAGAGGGAGCTTTTTATTTCAATTCAGTGTAAGAGCACATGGCTTTTGGGTTAGTGTTTGCATCCTCACCGCTGCTGCTGCTACTGCCTCCATCCCTGCCACCTCCAAGCAGGTAGCTCCGCTCGGCCAGGACAGGGGGAGTGGGGAGAATGCTATCTAGGAGGGGGAGAAGGACGAGAGGGAAAGGGGTGAAAAGGGAAAGAGGGGCAATATTTTTTATTTGTGTTTTAATTCTTTTTATCCGGTATAGTGTTGTATCTGATAACAGGATTTTTTTTTAAAAAAATAATATGGTAAGGGGTATTCATACTTGCCTTAAAATAAACCTCTGGTGGAAAAACAGAAAAAAAATGCTCCCCTGTCACTTTATTTCGTGCATGTACATACCTTGTGTAAATGCCCAAATATAAATAGATGTAAACATGCTGAACTCGATTTAAATTGGGGGGAGGGGTTACTACTGTGATTGAGCTCAGAGATTCACCAGTCCTTCCCACTTCCTGTTTTTAGAAAGCTTTCCAAAAGCCTTCCTGTTCCTGGTAAAGCAGTAGTTCCCAATCTTGAGTCCCCAGATGTTCTTGTATTACAGCTCCCAGAAATCCTGGCCAGGCCCAGCTAGAGCTGAAGGCTTCTGGGAGTTTTAGTCCAAGAACATCTGGGACCCAAGGTTGGGAACTACTGTGCTAAAGCCTTTAGAAATACTTTTATGTCTGATTTTAGCACTATCTCTGAAATGATACTTTACACTGATGTAATTACTGTTTAATTATCATTTTATTATATTATGTGCTCACTTAAGAAATGTTATTTTCCTAAGGAAGCTGAAAAATAAATGAAACAAAAACGCTTTCCAGCTGCAAAAACTGGGTGCTGTGAACGGAGTTCTCAAAAAGCACCAAAAAGGAAGGAATGGCCATTTTGAGTCACTCCATGAGATCAGCATGTTGATTTAGCCATTTATATGGAGTCTATACTGTTATCGCCACATCACATTTTCCCCACCAGTTTCAAGGCCAAAATGTCTGCATGGCATGTGCATGGCCAGTCTTCTCCCACCACGTCTCTTGTAGGTGGCAAGAAACAGAAACAAACTTGATGTGCGATTATGAGACTTCACATATTTTGTTTCTGTACCAGGCTGGAAGAGGAGAAGATATAGAGATGGGAAAACTTCCTATCCAAATGGATACCGTACTGGGGAAATATGCCGTGCCAGTTCCGGGATTTGGGGATCTCTTACCAAAAAAAAATCAACTTTTCCCATCAAAGAGGAAATGGCAGGTTGCTGCTTTTAATGTCAATGGTATACTTCTTATGGTTACCTCTAGCTTTTATCAGTAATCACGTCAAACCAACATTGCTTTCTTCTAATAGTTTTCCATAACTAAATCCAGATGGGAATGTTTACGAGACTAATCCGGAGAGGAAAGGTGGTAGAGAGTCCCATACTGCTGTGCTATGCCCTGCCGACACTGGTTACACACAGCGAAAGGCAGCTACACTTCGGGGTCTTAACATAGGTCTTAATGAATACCACAAAACAAAACCTCCATAGATTTGATGAGCCTGAGGGCAAAGTGTCATTTCATTTAATACCAATGGAAACAAATCAGATACTATTCCTCTGTTCTTTTCAACAAGTAGCAGAGACCATACTCATAGGATAAAGGTTGTTCTGATTTGGGACAATACGTTTATCTGCTTTTAAATAACAATCTAGTTTTGTTAAGAATTGAAGCTAATGGTATACATGAGAATTAAGTCACCTCCTTTTTCCAATAACACTTGACTCCAAGTCATTGCCAGCACCCTTTTCCTTCTTCTCCCCCGCATCTCTCTTGCTCTTACACTTACTTACACACACATCCATCATAAAATTATGGCCATGCAGCGTGTGACAGATGACCATTAAAAGTGATTTACCAGGTAGAGGTGATGACCCAGTGAAATTCAAATTCCACATACCTGTGGGGTTAACTTCCCAACCCTTTGTGTGATTGGCTCATTCATCACAACTTCAACTTTGCAAGCATCCTTCTCTCTGGGGATGGAAAACTGCAAATCCTCTTCGGACAAGAAGACCGACTGACCCTTCATCACTTTAATTCCATTATTCACTTTGACAAAAGAGCAGCAGGTGCCTCTCATGTGCAGGACAAAGAGCAAAAGGAACCACCTGCTCTCCATAGCGTTAGCAGGGGAGGACTCCTCTTGGAAAAGGAGATACTTCTTATATTTGCTCCAGAGAAGCTTCACCATCTAAATCAGTGTCCTTTACGGAACATGTATCTTCTACAATGAAAAATGGATAAAGAAGCTTTTCAGAACACTTTCAGGTTAGTAAGTTCATGGATCTATCCCAGTAATTAGAACAAAGACCTATATTTTCCCCAAATCTGGGAACTTTACCCAATAGGTGGCCAAGAAATGGCTGTGCTACGGAGATGGATCAGTGCCAATTCTGAAAAACCTGAATTTCATTTGCAATAAGCATTGAGGTATATGGATTTAGCAAATAAGATCCTGCAATCTTATCTAATTAGCCCTTCATATTTTGGTCCTTTAAATATACAGCTCTACTTTGCTTGTTAACAGGGCCAGCCTTGGAAGGAACTGTGATGGGGACTCACATATCCTCTTTTTATCACAGCATGAAAATGATGCATTACACATAACAATGTTATCTCTGATAAGTTACCGGGGATGGGGAGAGTAACAAGGGAATCATGCCACTGATTTTGTCATTTAATGCAATGTGTGCAGGGGAAGCTGGAATCTTTGTACAGATGTGGATCTCAAAAACTTTTCTCAGAAGAAGCTTCTTCCAGGAAAAACATGTTGAGAGTCCAGGAACAGGCTCATAGACCTTAAATTGATTATAAAGCAACCTGATATAACAAACTGGAAATGGATTCATTTTTTTAAAAAGGCAGGATATAGGCCTTGTCTGCACTGGAATGCAAGTTTTGATGACTCAAGAGCAGTTGCTTTATGGATTAGCAATGTTCTTATTGAGAGGAACAGCTGGGACGAAGAATGTAGATTCCAGTGTTGGCAGCAGTCGTTGTCCTACTTTTTCACCATTATTCATCCAGGAGATGAACTTGTCCTTAGAAGCAGGGGTGGGGTTTTTTCCTCGGATGCTGAAAGCATCTGACAGTCTGAAAGCTGGAGTTCCTGCCAACCCTGTAGTCAGCAAATCAACTTGCTTTGTTTTATGACTGGCCTTCAGGAACGAAGCAGAGGCTTCATTCCCATGCTGACCAGGAGATTCTAGTAGCGGCTAAAACCCTGTTGCTTAGCACAGTAAGTCTCACTACACTAAGCAACAGGAGCTGACTCACCAAATCCTCACTGATTCAGTGAATCTTTTCTAACTTACTACAGTGAGCAACAGAATTTCAGCCAGCATCTAAAACAGTAATTTAATTAATGCTTAGAAAACTGCTAAGGAACCATCTAGTTCAGCTTTGAGAACAGACCCTCTTCATTGTTTCCTCTGTCCTAAAGTTTCACTCACCTGTTTGCTCACAACTGTTGCTTCTAGACGTCATGTGTGGCATACTGGCAGCCTGGAGGGAAAAAAGGAAAAAAACAAATTGTCTTCTGTTCTACATATGTCCCTGTATGGCTGCTCCCACCCAGCCCGAAATCTGATCTCCTACAAATATTTTGGACAATACACTACAGTAATCCCCCATTGTTAACTATGCTTGCTGATTGACAGGAACTGATGTCCAAGAAGACACCAGATTGGGGTCAAAAGTTGGTGTTGCCCAACTTTATTTATTTAAAATACATTGCATTATTAAAAAGATATGATTTCAAAGCTAAAAGCAGTAAGTATACAAATATTAAAAGAGAATTTAAAACTTTCTAGTCTGTGGTAGGAAATGAGTGGAGTTCTACATCTGGCAATAACCAAAGAGAGGCTGGGATGGCGAGGGTGTCTCTTAGTTCAGCCATGAGACACACACACACACCCAATAGGCTAGAATATGGAATATTTAAATTTAAAAATACTGAGAAACCTTTTGTTAGTAGCAACAACAACCTGAGCACATTCTCAAAACAGCGTGGCTTCAGCAGTTATGCGTGCCACTACCTCAGTGGCCGGCATCCAGGGATGAACAAGCCTTAGGGAATCCACCCCCACCTGAGGGCAATGCTTGTTGCTGTCCTTCCTCTTTAGGTAGGGCTGTCCCTTTAGTGACTGGCTCTCTGAGACGGGTTTCCCTTTTGATAGGATGGTTTGTGGTTGTTGCTTTTAAATCTGTTTTTAATAATGCTTTTATCTAATATTTATAATACACTTTTTAATATTCCAATAACTTACTGTTTTTAACTTTTAATATTGTTTCCTTTTAATGATATAAGCTGCCTTGGGTCCTTTTTTAAAGAAAGGTGGGGTAAGAATATTTTAAATAAACATGCTGACCAGGGGATCTTTCCTCCAGCTTGGTATGCGAAGATTTACAAACTATCATGACAGGGAGGCAGTGATAATATATTAAAGCCGAGGATGGAAAAAAGATAAAGCCACCACTAAAATCCAGTCATCTTTGTGGTTTTGGTCTGTGGGAACTAGATCAGTCAACTGCCTTCTGCGAATCCCATCGTACCACCCACTCAGTAGACCACGGTGGCAGTAGAGCCTGGAGGGCAGCTTTTGTTATATAACAGTAAATAAATCAACATACTTTGATCCCACACTAATGTTTCATGTGAAGTTAAAACAAATTCTCCCTTTTAAGAAAAAAAAAACCACCTAACATTTTATTTAGTCCCAGCTTGAACAACAGGGAACTGCCCAAACTCTCTTCTAGCATGAGAAAACACACCCCAAACTTCCTATGCTAAACTGGATGTATATATATTTTTTTCAGTGTAATGGGGGCTTCTCTTATATAATTCTTCCCCATAACACTAGAAAAAAATCAACCAGTTTGGCACAGGAGGTATGGCATGTGTTTTTTCATGCTAGAAAACAAGGAAGAAGAAAAGACATTCATGTGAGCAAGCGAAAAGAAAAGAGAGCAAGAAAATAAAAATGGTTGTTCTAAGAAAGGTATGGCCAAAATAAGAATTTGGTAATATTTTTAAAAATTATTTTATAACTTTTGATTTGTGTGCATGACATCATTAAACAGTGGAGGAGGAATATTGTATAGCGCAAGAGCTGGCTCATGCCATGTCTCATGCTTCTGTATTCAGATTTTTAAAAAAAAATCAAGTTACTCATTTAGTTACTTTTGGGAAATTAGAAAGTAAAGTTTAACAATGTAATTATAATGGCAGCTTTCTTCTAGACCTTGTAACTATAATTGCTTATCTTTGAAAAGTAACTTTCCTGGTTCTGTTTGTAACTCACACAGACATTCTTTGAATACTACAGGGATGAGTCTCAACTCTGCTCCCGTTAGGAACAACCAGTGCTGTTCCCTACTGAAAAGCCCTTTCTTAAAGGGTGCACATGAACTTTTTCCGAAAAAAGAAAAGAAAAGAAAAAGAAGCTTATTTATTATTCTTTTGCATGGTATGCAGTGTTTGCTCTTCAAACATGGCAAGCTGTAAGAAAGAACACTGAATGTGTGGTGTTGTCTGTGTGTAAACATCAGGTACTCAGGCAGGCAAAGTGTATCTGATAATCAGTGGAAACACAGCCACAGTTTTCCTTCACAACCAACTTTTAGAAGCCTTTCAAAAAGCTGCCGGGGAGACTGGCAACAGCAATGGCAGTCCAATTAAGCTGTTTCATTAGGAAGTTTTAAAAGTTTCTTGAATGTTGCTTATTCCAGTTTTTTACTTGGCCAAACAATAGGCCAGAGGATGCTTTGCTAAGGTTCATGTTGCCAGTTGTGAAGACATTCCTGCCATCACTTTTCTGTTTAGAAGCGTTAAGTCCAATACAATAAAAGGCTGCTAGATATTGGGAGGGGGGAGGAAGGAGCCACACATTTTCAAAGCATGGTCCTCCTACTGCAGGGGAAGTCATTTCCTGCCAGCAAATTGTTATCCCTTCCTACTATGAGCATTATTTTAATATGTCATTTTGGTGGATGTGCCATCTTTAAACCAGTGTAAGAAGTAATTGGTCAAGCTATCATTCTTATGACAGCTTCATTAATCATGCTGGATCATATCCATTAACAAGCTGAGCATATCCCCAGCCAATATTGCAGTGAAGACAGGTTTTTTGCATTACCTGTACCCTGTAGACCAGTGGTCCCAAACCTTTTCTGAACCCCGGGCCGGTTGGGGGGGTGAGGTCCATTCACAAGGGGGTTGGGGTCCCCCACACTCACAGGTGGGCAGGGTGTGCTTGCGCGCACACTTGGGTGGGAGAGGCACCCATGCAATGCGGGTCAGCGAGCCGTGTGTGCATGCGGGGAGTGCATGTGGGGGGGGGGGGAGATCTGTCTCCACGGCCCGGTCCTACCAAGGCCACAGACTGGCACTGAGCCGCAGACCGGGGGTTCGGAACTCCTGCTGTAGGCCATCTCAACTGCTGAGAGGAAGGCCATCAACATTCAAGCTGCCCGTTGGTATGTAAAGATTGCCATCCCTTTTCCTGCTGGTAATGTTGGCACAATGTGCAGGAGTATCCTCCTATTTCCTGGTGTTTTCAGTCATGGATACAGAAAAACAATATCCTACATTCACGAAACAGGTTTTTTGAAGAATTGAGTTGCCTGGGCTTTTTAAATAGAGGTTTAAGCATACATGCACCACATAAGCCAAATTTCAACAGAAACTTCCCTCATGCAGAATTAACCAGTGCTAGAGGATCCCAGAAGATGAATATACAATCTGTACTATGGTTGCTGGAAGAGAACAGAAGCCAGTACAACAGGGATGTGGCTGCAGTCCCTCTGCGACAAAATGTTTTGAAGGGCTGTTTTGGACTTCTTTGGCATGCCTGCTCCACAGAATGTAGACTGGAAAGCTATCTTCCAAATTGCAAACCTTTGCGCTACAAACATGTTGTGTGCATGTTTTTCAAAAGATGTCCTCTCATTTTTTGGAAGAAAAGGGGGGGGGGAGTTATCAAAAATTGTCACTTGAAACCAAGGTTAAAATCATCCATACTATGTAAAAGTGATTCATACTGTGAACAGTGAATAAAGACAGGGAGAAAATCAACTCATTTTAAATGTGATGTTGGAGGTAAGCCTTGAAGACACCACAGACCAGCAGAAAAGCAAATAAGTGGGTGCTCAATCAAATCAAGTCTGAACTCCCACTAAAGCAAAAATAAGTAAATTGAGGCCACACTACTTTACACATATAGAAAATACAGAACTGACTGGAAAAGATAAGATTGCTGGGGGGAAAGAGGAGGCAGTAGGAAAAGCGGAAGAGCTAGCATGAAATGTATTGACTCAAGACAGGAACAGCGGCTAGTTTGCAAGTCCTGAGCGGAACTCACTGAAAAGACAATATTGTTAGGAATGAAGGGGGGGGGCAAGTAGGGAGGAGAGGACAGCTGTTAACGATAGGACATCTGAAAGATAACTAATTCATATAGGCACCACACATCAAAAGTTACTTAATGGCACATAATATCTTTGGAGGTTTTTTAAACCAAGCAATTGTATAGAGACATGATAGGTGAAATGGAGACAGAAGACTATGATATAGGCACCAAAGCTTTGCTAAGATCAAGTAAGACTACCCCGTTTCCCCCAAAATGAGACCTAACTTGAAAATAAGCCCTAGTATGATTTTTTTTCAGGATGCTCATAATGTAAGCCCTACCCCCAAAATAAGCCCTAGTTAAGTGAAACCCCGCCCTCCACCATTGTGCAGCATTGTATAGCAACCAGAAGATGACATGATTGTATTTGAATAAATGTAGATTGTTGTACATGAAAAAAATACAACATCCCCTGAATGTAAGCCCTATTGTGTTTTTTGGAGGAAAAAAAATTAATATAATAAAATAATTATTTTTGGGGAAACCTGGTATTCCCAGCCACAAAGCAAAACAAAAAAAAAGCCCCAGTGATTTTGCAGTTTAAATGAGTGGGCTTCTGAATATGTGTTCTATGTTCTTCTTTTAAATATTTTTTTAAAAAATATTTTAAACATCTGTATTTTTTTAAATTAATATAATTTTGTGTCTCCATTTTTATAACCAGACACAGAATCCCCTTGCAAGCACATCTGATAAACCTGTTTGGCCAGGAAGGAGTTTAAAAAATAGCTATGAGCCAGCTAATTGCATTCTGATTGACAGGATCAAAAGTTCAGATTGCCTCAGATGTTGAGCTGATTTTCCTTTTGAAATTTTACAAGAGGAGACTATTAGAAATCCTGAATGTTTACTGAACATACATGGCAATCCTTATTTCTGGAGGACTATCACTCCATTACTTTCTGATCTGAAGTCCAGTTTAAGTTTTATAAAATTTTGGTTGGGCTATCCACATTTTAAGAATTGCCTTATAGAAGTGGTTCTCAGCCTTGGGTCCCCAGGTGTTGTTGGACTACAACTCCCAGAAATCCTGGCCAGTACAGCTAGTGGTGATGGCATCTAGGAGTTTTAATCCAAGAACATCTGGGGACCCAAAGTTGGGAATCACTGCTTTATAGAATGTTGATTGCTTTACCAGCACAAGTTCATTGTTGCACTCTCATGCAGCAATAACACACTCTTGTGGGGCAATAATACCATTGATTTAGTCGTAGTTCTATATCAAACATAACTCAGCACTGCTGAGCAAAGAAAACTGAGTTCTGCTTCTAATACAGTATAACCTAGAACTGTGACTAGAGTAATGAGATTAAGTGCCTCTTCCATTCCAGTGTGACAGATTATGTATTAAAGATTATGAGTTACAAAAGATTATGGGTTACTGGGGAAGCAGATGACTTTGGAGGGTTGCTGATCAAGTATCTGGAGAAAGCAGAGGTGTGAAGAACACTAATTAAATCCTTCCCTCAAATTAGGCTGTCATGGCATGACAAAACTCCTAAAGGAGGAATTTTCAAGACTTACAAGACTACTTTTTCCCCATGCAAGAGTGAGATAAAGAATCTTTCCCCTCTTTTCAGGTTTCTTCCATTTGTGTTAAATGCAGCTTGTACAAAACTCAGTCCTTTTCCTTTGAGAAGCAAATCACACACACACACACATACACATGCAGAGAGAGTTGGCTGATTGCTTTAAAAAGATGCAAACAACCCATTGGATGTTTCTAAAAATTCGTGCAAGAAAGTATCAGCTGTTGCAGATGTGCAAGGTGCACAAATTACAACATTTACAGACCTTGTGGAATTGACACAAATATATATATATATTCTTGATACAGTGGACCCTCTACTTGCGGAATTAATCCGTATTGGAACGGTGGCTGCAGGTCGAAAAGTCTGTAGGTCGAATCTCCATTGACCTACAATGCATTGAAAACCGATTAATCCGTAAGCAGCCATTTTTGTTCCATTTTGGTTTTTTTTTCTGGTCTGTAGGTCGATTCTCCGGCTGCAAGTTGAACTCAAATTTTGCGGCCAGAGAAGTCTGTAACTTGAAAAGTCTTTAAGTCGAGCTGTCTGTAAGTCGAGGGTCCACTGTAATGTAGCTGGCCTTAAGAGCACCAGGAAGCATCTCACAGACTGTGGAGGGGAAAGAAGTTATTTCTCCTCCTCACATTCAAGGACAGGAGAAATGAAGATTTATATTCCTAGTAAAAACTCATATGGAAGAATGAAGCCACAATTTTATAAATAAGTTTGTAATTCCTTTCCTTACTTAAGACACATAACAACATTCAGATACTTGAACTAAAGCAGAATATTTCCATACAGTTTACTCTCTTTTTAAAAGAAAAAAGAAAAAAGAGTTATCCTTAACAAATTACATCACAACTGTTCATTCTCTCTGAATGCAGAAAACAGTAAAATGGAGTTGTATACCCAGCAGTTAACACTTCAGAGGCAAATAATACATTAAGGGGTGCCTTCCTTGTCTCACCCCCAGATGGCCTCTGCAAGTCAAAAATCTCATCGCTAGATTCTTAAGGTCTGCTGCTCCGTGCAATAAGTAAATAAAACATAATTCTGTGTTCTACCTTTTTTCCTTTCTCAAAATGGAAATGTTATTTTAAAAAAGGTTTCTCCTGCACTTTCTTTTGAAGCATGGTAAAAGATATATGTAGCAAATACACACTTTACATGAATGAGTCGTTGTTTCCAAAGATTATAAAGTTATTTGCAGCTGATGAGACAGCAATGCTGTGCAGAGCTGAGGAAAAGTGGCATGTATTCCTTGTCTTGTTTATTCCAAAGTGCTGATGGGCTTACTCTCAACTAAGTGTTGTTGTGGTTTTCAGATTGAAGTCTACATCCACAACTGGCTGGAAATTTTAAAAGGAAAAGAGAAAAATAATCTCTTTCATCACCACCATTATCATCACTCTTGTTGCAAAAAATCACTTTTAACTAATGTTATCATTTTTTACCCTGCCCTTGGGACATGAAGTTACTTAATCAAGTAAATGGGTGGTAGACAATATATTGTGGTGCTCTTAGAGGCTGCTAAGCAATTTTGGCCATCTTTGAAAATAAAATGTGCAGCGTATATAGTAGTGCTCAACAAAATGATTACCAGAAAAGAAACTGCTCAGGGTTTCTGTTTTGTGTGTGTGTGTGTGTGTGTGTGTGTGCCAAAATGCATATCTGTGTGTCACTTGTGTGTTTGTATGGCAGGAAGAGATCTCTGGGTTTGGAGGTTAAGAACAAAGTAAAACCTCTGAGAGAGTGAGAGGGCAGAAGATCTTGCTGCATGGATTGCTGAAAGCAGACGAGTCTGGAGCTGATCTTGCCTTAAATTCATAAACCAGTAAACCAAGAGAATTCATATAAGGGAGTAAAACTCTATTCACTATTCACTAGCCATACCGTTACTTCTGATTAAACATTGAAATCACTGTACTGTTCATCCCACTGTCAGAACTTCCACAGTCCCCTCTTACAATGATCTATCCCTTGTCCTAACAGCCTCTCAGAAAACAAAGTTTAGGTAAACCTCTACCAATCTAGAACAAGCATAGTTTTGGACAGCCTAATTTATTAATTTTTTTAGTTTGATTTATCTACCACCCCACTAGCATCGAAGCACTGTAGACATAAATTCTGCACCATGAACAGAGAATAGTACTTACAGGTGAGTGTGTCCATTCAGGAGCTCCAGCGGAAGAAGACGCTGGCTTGTGAAGAATAATGAGAGTCACTGACCCAACAATCTGTGAAGGACTTGCTCGAAGAGAGGGGGAGGGAGAATATAAGGAGGTAGGGCGATTGGGGAGGGGGAGCTGAAATTCCAGTCTTTCTGGTCAGCTTGCTTGTATTTTTCTTTGTATTAAACATCCACATTAGAGAGTCTTTCTGCACTGGCTGGCTGCTAGACAGCTGCTGGCTTGAAAACTTGCAGAGCACGAAAGCTCCAGGGCTCTCCACGATAAGGACATTCTAAAGAGGCCTTCACATGTTTACACTAAGCCATGATTTTTGGCAGCAAACTCCAGGGCTTCCCTTTTTCTTCCTGCTTCTTGGCTGCGCTGGAGCTACCCCTCTCCCTCCCTACAGCCTCCAAAGGGTAGGTTGTCCCCCCCCCATCCTTTCACTATCTCACTTCACCTTCCCATTGTCTATCACTTGTAGTTAATAAGGTAATTATACCTCATGTATTGGCTCAGCAGCAAATACTGAAATACAGATGGGAATCTATGAGGTGCCACCAGGCAACCCGCTCATGTGGTGTAATTTAAAATAGTGGCTGCACAATACTCAGCATGTTCAAGCTGACCCTTCATCTTGCTGACCTAAACTTCATGGTCACTGTCAGATCTCTGCATTGCAGAGGCCTTCAGCTCTCCGATTCAAGTCTGAAAACAGGTAAGTAGTACAGATATTTATTTTGGATTAGAGGCCTCTATGCCAGAGTTGGAATCTAATGGAAGAGCAAATGTGTAAAGCTTATAGTATGACTCCTTATAATGCCTTTTGGAAATAAACAGGATTTGTCTCAAGACATTCCAAGGACAGGTGTCTTCTCTCCAGGTTTTGTTAAAAGACACATTGACTGGTCAATGATATCAAAGGCTGCTGAAAGGTCAGGGAGGACCAACAAGCACATATTGCCCCTGTCGTGGGAGCCTAGTCCAAAGTTTAAGATGGAAATTCCAATGAGATGTTGATCTGGTGCTCCGGCAAGACCCTGAATATACTTGCTGTTCGGGAATCAAATTGGCCAGGTCCTGATGGAATTAGTCTGTCCATCATGAATGAGTCAGTCATTCGGTTCCCATGATTTTCTAGATGTTAGCAACGGTAACGTTGTCAGGTGGTGGGGAACCACTCAGAGCCTCCCGTGATCTCCTGAGAAGAACACCCAGCCCGAGGCTTTCACTCACCCCCTGAGATGTGTCATCCCTCTGACAGCCATCACTGTCACTTGCTGAAATACTGGCTTTGGCTCGCTTTGTCCTTAGCAAATACGGAGCATGGACTAGCTCACACTTTTTTAATGCTAAAAGCCATCCCATTAGGATGGTGGAGAGGAGTTCTCCAATTACATAACACTGGTTGAAATCAGGATCAAGTGAGACGAAAAATAATTAAATATAAATAAACAAAAGAAAACAAATACCAGCCCACAAAGAGATCGGACCAGCACACAGTATCAACTGTCCGCCATGTTGTGGGCAGGAGAATGCTTCAAGTCCGGCTTGTATCTGTTTAACGATAAACATTTATATGCCATCAGATTCAGCATATTTGCTAGAAAGCATTACACTGTGAAGGAGTAACAATAGTAATTCATCTGGCCAGGTTTGATAAATATTAGGAGGTTCAGAAAGCTGGTGTGTCACATGGAAATGTATATATTTTTTGCTCTTTGTTAATTAATTAATTTAGATTTATATTCTGCCTTTCTCCCAAAGATGGAACCCAAAGTGGGTCTCAGTAATATTAACCAAAATGACAATAGAATATTTTAACACACACCCCCCCATCAATTATTTAAGAAGAAATTAGAAGCATAGCAATGCCGAAATCCTGTTTGTGGAGCTACACTGTGGAAAGCTGATTACATCATCGGCTGCAGCAGTTTTTCAGAAATGAAACATTTCTGGTTCCCCACTGCCAAGGTCCCAAGGCACCCGTTGAATCCCCTTTGTCTGAGGGGAGCTCCACTGAGGGAAGTGGGATCAGAGTGGGGCAGTATTTAATTTCCAAATATTCCATGGTTGGTGAACCAAATTTCAGCCATAGTTTCCAAAAGTGATTTGTTCAAAAGCAGACAAGAAGGCAAAAATATGTGAATACACAGAGTTACAGCTCTCTGAATCCCCCAATAAGGTGCTCTAAATAAAAGTATGGCAACCTACATATGATGCCTATCGAGAGGTTTTTGCTGGGACGGACTTTTCTGGACTGGAGTTTAATGTTCATCAATCCAGTATCAGCCAATAGTTCCTTCTCTATCTCAGATCCTTTTCCTGCCTTTTTACAGTTAGTCAGGGTTCTGTAAGCGTTAGTAATGGAGTCTGTAGGAAGTAAATAGAGTGAAGTGTTCTGTCAGCAATGTAACCAGTCAATTCATCAGTAATGAAGCTAGTTAACTAGTTGAGCTCAGTGATGTAAAGAGTTAACATTTTCACACAGTATGATGTTTGTTTTTATCTCTGAAGAATTGTAAGTAAATAGAAACATTTTATTCTTTCTCATCAGAATCCCTTGAGTTAATGATTGACTAACAAATAAGGGGTGATCTACTGAAGGGGACTTGAAGCCAGTTTGCTTTGTATGTTCTTGACTGAACGACTTGCGCAATTAAAGGAAGTTTATGTACTAGTTTGTTTGTTTGTTTGTTTGTTTGTTTGTTTGTTTGTTTGTTGTTGTTGTTGTTGTTAAAACCACATTTAATTTCCTCACACACTCTGCCCCCAAGATATAGTGGCTCTTGATGCTGAGTTGGATGGAGAATTAACCCTGAAGAATTATCAAATTGGCACAACTGGAATTTGAAATCATTTTGATGTTTGAAACACTTATTAGATTGTGTTTACTTCACATCACAATTCAGTAAATCTGAATTGATGTGCCAAGGGAGTAGGTGGGGGAAAGAGCAAGATTCCTGGCACTCTTGTCTTAATATGGTTAGGTTGAAAGGTTTTCAGCTTTGTTTATTTAGCAGATATGGGTCATGGAGATACCTATCTTTTCTGTTCAGAAAAAACAGTACAATTTGGGAAAGAGGGAACACCAACTGATACAATAAATCAACATGCAATTGACGGCTCTTTTTTGATAAGCATCAAAAGTTCTCCTTTCAAAGGTCTTCTATGCTCTGGAGAGTCAAAAACATTTAAAGGCTCAGTTTCAGATACCTTGCCTCAGGGAAGTTATTTTCAGCTTCAGTGACAAAACAATTGACCTCTTAATTCATGTCCCACAACTACTTTGTTTTCTGAAGAAAGGAAGGCATGTAACCGTGACCTGAACTGAATTTTCAACAAGAGTGTATTTCCCGCAGGAAGACAGACAGGGCATGTTCTTACTATCTGGGGGGGACTCTTGATACTGTAGTGTTAACAGTCTGCTATCTGATGGCAATCAACAGATTCATCATCTCCTCAGCATAAAACTGAAAGTAACATTTTGGAACAACAGATTTCAAGATCCCCCTCCCCATTACAATTAATTATTCCCATTCCCATTTAACTCTCAAAAACATACACAGCATTTTCTACATATAACTGAGTTTCTTATACTTCTTGTCTTTGTGGTTAACTGTTGTTTTCTTTCTTAATATTTTTGTTGTCTTCTTCTGCCTGTCTCTCTCTCTCTAATACATCATAGTGATGACCAAAATCTTCTTACAAAAGTCATGCAGCAGCAACACATTGCCACTACTTTAGTTAATAGTTTAAAACAATTGTCAATAGCTGCTAACTTATTTCCTGAAATTCAAAGATCCATGATTTTCCTCACCTGCAAATTTTTAGGACTTGACCCATAAATTTTAGACTTGAACCCTTTGGTCCACCACATACACCAGCAATGCTGAAAAATAGGAAATGCAATATTATAACAACAAGTAAATCCTATTACTTTACACAGCATTGGAAATCCAACTGTATACATCTCAGTATCGAACTGCCATTGATTAAGAAAACAGCAATTGTATTTCTTATCATACACCAGTCACCTGACTTGCCACACAGCAAAAATCACAGAAACATAGAAAAGTTGGAAGAGGCCTACAAGGCCATCAAGTCCAACCCTTTGCTCAATGCAGGAATACAATCAAAGCATACCTGTCAGGTGATTATCTCAGTTTTTCTTTAATGCCTCCAATGTTGGAGCACTCACCAACTCCCGAGGTAACTGGTTCCACTGTTGTACTGCTCTATAAAAGCTCTGACGTCTTAACTGGCATCAGCTCACTGCAGTGCTTTTGTTGGCAAGTACTAAATCATGGGCTTTGGCTACTGAATGAAGTCAGATCCATTGATACTACTACTACTACTACTACTACTACCCAGATACAATTTGAACGTCTACAGCGTCTGATGGTCTTGACATTATTGAGGGTAGATTATACAGAATGTGGAGGAAACATAATCAGAGCTGGAGAGCATTCTTAGAAATCTCTGTGTGTGTGTGTGTGTGTGTGTGTGTGTGTGTGTGTGTGTGTGTGTGTGTGTGTGTGTGTGTGTGTGTGTGTGTGTGTGTGTGTGTGTGTGTGCAGGCTTGGGTGTACATGGCTTGTGCACTTAGCTGCACTATCTGTTGCATGCTTGGGTATGCGAGGGACAGAAAATGGTGAAAACCACTTGAGCAATTCCACTTGTGGTATGTGGTATTCTGCAATATGATTATACCATTTTTCATGATTTGTCTCATTATCTTGCTAAACAAAAGTTTTAAAATAGGAAGTTACAAGAAGTAAGGAGTAGTACAATGAGTTGTGAAACAATTCAGTTTTTAAAGATTGTAATGAGAATCGACAGAAGATTGCTTTTCTACACAGGGCAGTGAATAACAAGAACAACTTGTTTTCAAAAATATATTTTTGAAGCTCTGGGTTAAGAAATAGTAAAGAATTGTAGGGAGTTTAGTCCACAATGCCTGGAGGACCAAAAGCTTTCTATCCCTGCAAAATATCATGAAAAGTGCTGAGAAAGACTCTTACACCTAAAAACATGGTTCCATTGAAGAATTAGATTAAGCTGTTGTTTGTCCACTTGATATGAGGAGTTTAAATTCAAATTCGAAAGCCAGACCAAATATTTACTTTTATTGCAACAGACTACAGGGCATGTCTCAAATATATAGGCACACTGTTGGTTTTATGTTATCAGAGGCTTTAATTCAATAAATGAATTCTGAATTACAGTGGTGCCCCGCATAGCGACAATAATCCATTCCAGAAAAATCGTCGCTATCTGGATTCGTCACTATGCGAAAAGAAAAAGCCCATAGGAATGCATTAAACCCCGTTTAATGTGTTCCTATGGGCTTAAAACTCACCGTTATGCGAAAATCCTCCATAAGGCCATCATTTTCGCTGCCCGGTATGCAAGGAATGGGCGCGAAAACACAGCGGGCGGCCATTTTGGAACCACTGATCAGCTGTTTTTAAAACATCGCTATGCGAAAATCAGTAAGTGAAACAGCTTACTGATAATCGCAAAGCAATGTTTTACCATTAAAAACATCGCAATGCGATCGTTTTTGTGATCGCAAAAAAACCGTCGCTATGCAGATTCGTTGTTAACCGAGGCGCTTGTTAAGTGAGGCACCACTGTATTTGGCATAGAATATAAAGATATACGTAATCTTGTGTAAATGATAATATGATACCTCTGTGGTATTGAACATAGACTTATTTGCAGGTAGCCTACAAAATAATCACAGGCAACATTCTTCTGCTATGTAATGTTTTGCCATGCATGCTAAATTTGTTGTTTAGTCATTAAGTTGAGTCCGACTCTTCATGACCCCATGGACCAGAGCAAGCCAGGCCCTCCTGTCTTCCACTGCCTTCCAGAGTTGGGTCTAATTCATGTTGGCAGCTTCAATGACACTGCCCATCCATCTCGTCCTCTGTCGTCTCCTTCTCCACTTGCCTTCACACTTTCCCAACATCAGGGTCTTTTCCAGGGAGTCTTCTCTTCTCATGAGATGGCCGAAGTATTGGAGCCTCAGATTCAGGATCTGTCCTTCCAGTGAGCACTCAGGGTTGATTTCTTTCAAAATGGATAGGTTTGATCTCTTTGCAGTCCGGGGGACTCTCAAGAGTCTCCTCCAGCACCACAATTCAAAAGCATCAATTCTTCAGCAGTCAGCCTTCTTTGTGGTCCAATTCTCACTTCCATACATCTCTACAAAACCATAGCTTTGACTATGCGGACCTTTGTCGGCAAGGTGATGTCTCTGCTTTTTAAGATGCTGTCTAGGTTTGTCATCGCTCTCCTCCCAAGAAGCAGGTGTCTTTTAATTTTGTAGCTGCTGTCACCATCTGCAGTTATCGTGGAGCCCAAGAAAGTAAAATCTGTCACTGCCTCCATATCTTCCCCTTCTATTTGCCAGGAGGTGATGGGACCAGTGGCCATGATCTTAGGGTTTTTTTTTTATGTTGAGCTTGTTTCCACCCGATGGTTGATTGGGGAGTTTCTTGGATCAAACGTGAGTAACTACCATCCCCCCATGATCAACAGGCTTCTCCCCCATTTCACCACCTCTTTGGGGTGGTTTTAACTCCCTGGGGGGGTCCCAAACAGGTCGGAATTCAGCCCTTTGGTTTCTTTCTTAATGGTCCCCATTCAACATAAGCCATGCTCCTGTTGAATTATTACTACGCTTTCCATCAATATTTCTCAGGTGTTGTCCATGCAGTGGCTTATTTTTCCAACTGTTTAATTTATTTTCAAATTGTTGTTTCTTATATTGAGCCTTTGTTTCTGTTGTTTTAAAAATATTCTCCATTTTCATTGCCTTAAGTAATTTTTCTCTACTTGTACTGATATAATCATTTAGGCTTCCCCCCCCCCTTTACTACCTGCTGTTTTTGTGGCAATCCATGAGCTCCAACTTTTTGTGGTAAATATAATCTGTCCACATCACTTTTGGGATATAATGCATGATGCATGTTCATTAGTTTCTGTGTTTTTGATCCAAATCTTTAATTCATTTTGGGTCCAGTCTGTTATTCCACTGGGTATCTAATTACTGGAACTTCCCATGTGTTAATGGCTTTGACGGTATTTCCACCATTTAATTTTGATTTTAAGATTTCCCACAGTCTTTTGATATATTACCGTTGTTGTTGTTGTTGTTGTTGTTGTTGTTGTTGTTGTTGTTGTTGTTGTTGTTGTTGTTGTTGTTGTTGTTGTTGTTGTTGTTGTTAAATTTGCTAAGTGCTTAATGGTATTAACATTTTGGGATGGAAGTAGTATTCAGCTTTGCCCACCGTTACTGTAACGGAACCCAAAGTATGACATCATTCCTGCATGTCAATCAGAGAATAAAGCAAGAGGGGCGGAGTCAGAATGACAGTTGGGACAGCTAGAAGAGACAGTTGGGAGTGGGAACCAGATAGGGATAGAGAGAGTTAGGGACCAGAAGTTATTGAGACAGTGCTAGGGCTTAGGAGTAGCAAAAAGGGTTAAGAAAGGAAACTGAAAGAGTTAAAATATAGTGAACAAGCAGGAATGAACGCCTAAGTATAACAAGAGAAATATTGACATGATCTGATATACTTTAACACCTGATTTAATATACATAAACATATGAAACAGTTATACTTGATTCTCCTTATAATTTTGTTCAATAATAAAAGAATATTTATTTAAAACCCTTGCTTCCTAAAATTATATGACCCTTTGGGGTGACAGCTCCTGTGTGTGGACCTGAAGTGGTATTAGGATAATACCTGGTGGCAGCGAAAAGGGCGTATTTACCTTTGTAGAGCCCACAGGTATAAAGGGCACAAAGGGGGATCGCCACAATTACATAATCATTTGATACACTTACAATAAAATAGAGTGAGAATAAAATAAGAAGGAATAGAAAAGAAATCAAGTATTGACTGGAGGGAAGGCCTGGATGTACAACCATGTTTTTAATTGGGTTTTAAAGATTCCCAGCGTAGGGGCCACACGAATCTCTGAAGGGAGGTTGTTCCAGAGGAGCCACCGCTGAGAAGGCCCGGTTTCGCGTCTTTTCCTTCTGGGCCTCTCTCAGCGTCAGGCTCCTCAGCCTCACTTCCTGACTCGCACGGGTGATCCAGGTAGACCTTGGTGGGAGCAGGCGTTCCACCAAGTATTGAGGTCCTAAACCATTTAGGGCCTTGTAAGTAAGCATTAAGACTTTGAAGTCAACGCGGAAATGAATGGGCAGCCAATGCAATGCAGCCAGAGTTGGAGAAATACGTTGGTATTTTCTCACTCCAGTGAGGAGTCTGACCGCTGCATTCTGCACCACCTGAAGTTTCCGCATCAGCCTCAAAGGCAGCCCCCCGTAAAGCGTGTTACAGTGGTCTAATCTTGAGATTACGAGCGCATGCACCAAGGTAGTGAGTACCTCTGTCTTGAGATAGGGCCGCAGTTGGGTGATCCGCCAGAGGTGGGAAAAGGCGGTGCGGACTACCAACACCACCTGTGTTTCCATGGTGAGTGTCGGGTCCAGATGTATGCCCAGGCTGCGGACCCCACTCTTCGCGGCCAGGGTCACCCCCCCCATATGTGAGAGAATCACCCAAGCTGCCAACCACGGGGGCACCCACCCTCAGAACTTCCGTCTTGTCCGGATACAGACTCAGCCCATTTTCCTGCATCTATTTCAGTACGGCCCCCAGGCAGCGCTGTAGGGACAGGACAGCATCACCTACAGTTGGTGAAAAGGAGATGTAGAGCTGGGTGTCATCGGCATATTGATGACATGGAGCCCCACACCCCCTGATGACCCCTCCCAGCGGCCTCATATAGATGTTAAACAGCATTGGGGAGATAATCGACCCCTGTGGAACCCCACAATTGAGACTCCACGGGGCCGAGACGCTCTCCCCAAGCTGTACTCTTTGGGGACAGTCCCCCAAGAAGGAACGGAGCCAGGCAAGTGCCAGGCCATCAATTCCCAACGCGGAGAGCCTCCCCAGGAGGATACCATGGTTGACGATATCAAAGCCCGCTGAGATGTCGAGGAGGACCAACAGAGATGTTTTACCTCTGTCAGCCTCCCTCAACAGGTCATCATACAGGGTGACCAATGCTGTCTCCGTATCGTGGCGCGGCCTGAAGCCCGACTGAAACGGGTCCAGGGCATCTGTTTCATCCAAGTGAGCCTAAAGCTGATCAGCCACCACCCTCTTGACCACTTTGCTAATGAAAGAACATTGGCGATGGGCCTATAATTGCCAATTTCGTCCACTTATGTCTTTGTGTCTCAGATCCTAGGAAATATCAAAGAGCTGTGAAAAGACTCAGCCTCTCTTTTCCTGTAAACAGTTTCAGCAACATCAGCAGAGTTTCTTTGCAGAGGAAAGGGTTGTCCCCAGGCAAATTTTAACAGCTCACTGATAATTAACAAGACTTCTGAACACCATATATTTAACAAAAACAATGTGGGTATAAAGATTCATTGCCTAAAGGCTTTCACATCTGAGAGAGAGCTGGAAACATATAATTGCTGTACAGAGCTACAGGATGCAATAGCTGGCATGTTTATGGCTCAAGGAAAAGGTACTATTCAGCACAGGGGGGAAAAACACCACCTTTCTTTGTATTAGCTCTGGAATACTGTAAAATCTAGCACCAATGCTGAAGTTTATGATTCTCATCCAACAAGTAAATACATGTGTGAGTATGTTCTTTTCTTAGTCCTGAAAATGTAACATTATTAGATATCTAGCTGAAGTTTCTGCAATAACAGTTCAGGAGGAGGGAAGAAAATCTAGGTGGGAGGCAAATAGAGATGGAGGCAGAGGGCAGGATTAATTAGCATGATCCTCCTCCTCCTCCACCCATACTAAATCTACACACATCATTAATGCTTGCATAGGCTCTTTTCTCTTCTCACTTATGTCTATGCATGTGAATTTAAATGTGCATGCATAGAGACCAAGACCTCATACAGTTTGTCATCAGTCACTTCACATGCTATAGTTGCTGAGATTAATTTGGATTGCAACGTACCCTCTAATTTTCTGCACTGTGCCTCTTGCATGCATGAGACTCAGCCCCCCCCTTGCCAGATTCCATTGCAATCGGAACCTAAAGCATTCACTGGCACCCAGTTTAGCGGGAACCTTGCAAAAAACTATAGGGCATGTCTCAAGTATATGAGTAACCCAAAAGGCAGAGGGAAAATCCGCTTGCCTTTTAAATCAGTGAAGGAGAGACTACTGCTAAGTAAACAAATAGTATGGGCTCAGACAATTATCCTTAGAATGAGAATAAAGGCATTGTAAATCTCTCTCTCTCTCTCCTTCTCTGTGCAACTCTTTACAATTGCTATTTCTCCTGTCCTCCATCCCCCCAAAACTGTCTCATAACAGCTTAATTACCAGGGATGGGGACTCACTGTCAAGTCAATATTAAATTGCACTGGTAACGTGACTTGGACTCAACTCAGGTTTTCTTTTTTTTTTCAATGACTCAACTCATAATTTAGAACTCACCCACCCTTCCTTTTTTCTGGGGGGGGGGAAGCTTGTTTTTAATAGGGACTGAGACTTGGAGTTGGGGACTTGGCACCAAAGGCTCAGGCTTGGGCCTCAGACCCAAAGACTTGCCAAGATCCTTATTAATTATGGTTTTAAATTCAAGAAGAGCAGCTTCTCTTTGTGAGGAGATGTAAATTGCACCGGATGATTTTCCACCCATAGTTCTGTTTATATTCTCTGTTACATAAAAAGAGGTAACTTGATCACTTTAAGGGGCAAACGACATTAACAAAAACGCATACATCTCATGATCAGTCCATTTTCCTCTTCCCCAGCACCATTTGCTCAGAGGTAAGTGGTCTGGAATAAGATGTTCAAACTAAGACTGTGTTTATCTTCTAGTGAACAATTACAAAACAAAGCCATCTAGTATGAAAGAAACAGAGGTGAGAACATTTAGGTCGGACAAATATATCTCATGACAGAAGGAAGTACTGCTTCTCAGTACATGCTAAGTGTACCATTTAGTTTTCTCCTTTCTGTACCTCAAAACTGCTTCTCCAGTATTACCTCTCTCTTTCGAAAGGAAGTGGTTTAAATCTAAGAGCAATGCCTTTCCATGTAATTAAAAAAAAAATTAAGCTGTAACTGTTCCTTCATTAAACTACACAAAAAGGGACTTTGATCTCATCAGGATTTCTGAACATGATTGTGCAATTAAGATCTTTGCAATAATATTAACTGTTGAAGCACTGCTGTCTCAATAAAACCACAGTAGTGGAGGTGATGGTGTCTTACAGTTTGAGAAGTATGCTTACATTTTCAATCCAACAATGCAGCTCAAATTACTCTAATCTTCTAAAAAGACTAATGTCCAGGGATTCTCATACTCTGGTGCCTAGCCAAGATTTTATTGAGATGACAGTTTAATTAGAAAAATTGACTGAATCTCTTGGAACTCAAAGATGGAAGAAACCCCACTCCAGAAAGCCAGGAAGTGCTTTCAAAATCCCCAAAACCTATTTATTAGTTTAAAAATGGGATAATCTTCAATTACATTTTAAGCTTAAATTCTCCTCCGTTATGTCCTGTGGCCTTATATCAGAGATGCTTCCTCTTGACCAACATAATTATTTGAAGGGTCAATCCTGTAATTACACAGAGTGAAGTAAATGCCTTGGTCAGCAAATGTGGGGAAGCAACAGCGCCAGCCTCCAACCTATTTCTCTTTCCCAGAGGATAGATCTGTGAATGCCACACGGCCTGTAGTGCACCTCCAGAACTAGCCTGCTCATCTCATGCAAGACGGGGGATGTTATTTTGTTGCTCGTCATCAAGTTAGAACAGGAAAGTATACCATCTCGTTCCTGTTGGTATACTGCAAGATGTAACTTTCTACCCACACTGGGTTACTATCCCTAAAGACCTCACCTATCATTTATAATCAATTAGGCTCTATAAAGCTTTGTCTCTCTCCCTTGCTCTCACACCCTCCTTCCATGGTGTTGACTGACAGAGTGAGGCAGAGACTGTGTGTGCTTGCCTGAGTTTGTGGGCGTTGCCCGGGCTGCAGCTGCTTTTAATTCCCTTTACTGTTTTGGTATGATTTTTAACTCCTTCATGGATTGCTGCTCCTTCATGGATTGCTGCCTAGTCATGGTGAAGGGGCTTGAGTAATTCAGAGAAGCTATGGGCTATGCCGTGCAGGGACACCCAAGACAGACAGGTCATAGTGGAGAGTTTTGACTAAACGCAATCCACCTGGAGTAGGAACTGGCAATGCCACTCCAGTATCTTTGCCAAGAACGCCCCATGAACAGAAACAAAAGGCTAAAAGATATGACGCTGGAAGATGGGACCCTCAGGTCAAAAGACGTCCAACATGCTAATGAGGAAGAGCGGAGGACAAGTACAAGTAGCTCCAGAGCTAATGAAGTGGTTGGGCCACAGCTGAAAGGATGCTCAGCTGCGGACGCGCCTGGAAGTGAAAGGAAAGTCCGATGCTGCAAAGAAGAATAATGCACAGGAACCCAGAATGTAAGATCTATGAACCTTGGTAAGTTGGATGTAGTCAAACAGGGGATGGCAAGAGTAAACATTGACATCCTGGGCCTCAGTGAACTAAAATGGACGGGGATGGGGGAATTCAATTCAGACAATTATCATATCTACTGTTGTGGGCAAGAATCCTGAGAAGAAGTGGAATAGCCTTCATAGTCAACAAAAGAGTGGGAAAAGCTGTAGTGGGATACAATCTCAAAAATGACAGATGGATTTCAATACGAATCGAAGGCAGACCTTTCAAAATCACAGTCATCCAAGTTTATGTACCAGCCACCAATGCTGAAGAGGCTGAAATTGACCAATTTTATGAAGACCTACAACACCTTTTAGAACTGACACCAAAGAAAGATGTTCTTCTCATTCTAGGTGATTGGAATGCTAAAGTAGGGAGTCAAAAGAAAAAAGGAACAACGGATAAGTTTGGCCTTGGAGTTCAAAATGAAGCAGGGCAAAGGCTAATAGAGTTTTGTCAAGAGAACAAGTTGGTCATCACAAACACTCTTTTCCAACAACACAAGAAGTGACTCTACACATCACCAGATGGGCAGTACCAAAATCAGATTGATTATATTCTTTGCAGCCAAAAATGGAGAAGCTCTATCCAGATAACAAAAATAAGACCTGGAGCTGATTGTGGCTCTGATCATCAGCTTCTTATAGCAAAACTCAAGCTTAAACTGAAGAAAGTAGGAAAAACCATAGGGCTAGTCAGGTATAATCTAAATCAAATCCCTTATGAATACACAGTGGAAGTGAAGAACAGATTTAAGGAACTAGATTGAGTGGACAGAGTGCCTGAAGAACTATGGATGGGGGCCTGTAACACTGTATAGGAGGCAGCAACAAAAACCATCCGAAAGAAAAGGAAATGCAAGAAAGCAAAGTGGCTGTCCAACTAGGCTTTACAAATAGGAGAGAAGAGAGGGGAAACAAAATGCAAGGGAGACAGGGAAAGTTGCAGAAAATTGAATGCTGACTTCCAAAGAATGGCAAGGAGAGACAAGAGGACCTTTTTAAATAAACAGTGCAAAGAAACAGAGGACCATTATAGAAAGGGAAAAACCAGAGATCTGTTCAAGAAAATTGGAGATATTAAAGGGCCATTTTGTGCAAACAGGGACATGATAAAGGACAAAAATGGCAGGGACCTAAGAGAAGCAGAAGACATCAAGAAGAGGTGGCAAGAATACATCCACGGCTTGGGCCCTGGATACTTGAAGGACCGCCTCCTTCCATATGAGCCTACCCGGCTATTAAGATCTAGCCAGGGGGCCCTTTTGAAAGAGCCATCCCTCAAGGAGGTAAGAGGGATGGCTTGTAGACAAAGGGCCTTCTCGGCAGCTGCCCCCAGACTATGGAACGCCCTCCCAACTGAAATTCGCCTGGCGCCGACACTGATGATATTTCGGCGCCAGGTCAAAACCTTCCTGTTCCAGAAGGCTTTTAATTGAAGTAACATTAACTGTGGGTCTTGATGATGGCAATTTAAATTTTAATTTGTATTTTAATCGTATTTTAATCATTTTATATTTTATTGTGTTGAATTTTAATTGTTGTAAGCCGCCCAGAGACCTTTGGGTAGAGTGGGCGGCATATAAATTAAATAAATAAACAAATAAAATAAATAAATAAATTATACCAGAAAGATCTGGATATCCCGGACAACCCAGATAGTGTGGCTGCTGACCTTGAGCCAGACATCCTGGAGAGTGAAGTCAGATGGGCCTTAGAAAGCATGGCTAGCAGCAAGGCTAATGGAGGTGATGGCCTTCCAGTTAAACTATTAGAATCTTAAACTATGATGCTGTTAAGATGCTGCACTCAATATCCCAGCAAGTTTGGAAAATTCAGCAATGGCCAGAGGATTGGAAAAGATCAGTCTACATCCCAATCTCAAAGAAGGGCAGTGCCAAAGAATGCTCCAACTACCGTACAATTGCAGTCGTTTCACAAGCTAGCAAGGTTATGTTAAAAATCCTACAAGGTAGATGTCAGCAATATGCAAACCAAGAACTCCCAGAAGTACAAGCTGGATTTCAAAGGGGCAGAGGAACTAGAGACCAAATTGCTAACATGCACTCAATTATGGAGAAAGCCAGAGAGGTCCAGAAAAACATCTACTTCTGCTTCATTGACTATGCAAAAGCCTTTGACTGTGTGGACCACAGCAAACTATGGCAAGTTCTTAAAGAAATGGGAGTGCCTGACGACCTTATCTATCTCATGAGAAATCTATATGTGGGAGAGGAAGCAACAGTTAGAACTGGAGATAGAACAATTGGGACATGGTGGCGCTGCGGGCTAAACCGCAGAAACCTTTGTGTGCTGCAGGGTCAGAAGACCAGCCGTTGTAAGATCGAATCCACGCAACAGAGTGAGCTCCTGTCGCTTTGTCCCAGCTCCTTGCCATCCTAGCTTTTCGAAAGCATGCAAATGCGAGTAGATAAATAGGGACCAGCTCGATGGAAAGGTAAACAGCGTTCCAGGTCTCAGTCCCGCTGGCCACGTGACAACGGAAACTGTCTTCGAACAAATGCTGACTCTACGGCTCGGAAACGGGGATGAGCACCGCCCCCTAGAGTCTGACAAGACTGACTAAATCTCAAGGGGAACTTTTACCTATACGTATAGAACAACTGATTGGTTCAAAATTGGTAAAGGAGTACGACAAGGCTGCATATTGTCTCCCTGCTTATTTAACTTATATGCAGAATACATCATGCGAAAGGCAGGACTGGATGAATCCCAAACCGGATTTAAGATTGCCGGGAGAAATATCAACAACCTCCAATATTCAGATGATACCACTCTGATAGCAGAAAGTGAGAAGGAATTAAAGAACCTCCTAATAACGGTGAAAGAGGAGAGTGCAAAAATGGTTTGAAGGTCAACATCAAAAAAACTAAGATCATGACCACTGGTCACGTCACTTCCTGGCAAACAGAAAGGGAAGATATGGAGGCAGTGACAGATTTTACTTTCTTGGGCTCCATGATCACTGCAGATGGGGACAGCAGCTACAAAATTAAAAGACACCTGCTTCTTGGGAGGAAAGCAATGACAAACCTAGATAGCATCTTAAAAAGCAGAGACATCACCTTGCCGACAAATGTCCGCATAGTCAAAGCTATGGTTTTTCCAGTAGCGATGTATGGAAGTGAGAGTGGGACCATAAAGAAGGCTGACCGCTGAAGAATTGATGCTTTTGAATTGTGGTGCTGGAGGAGACTCTTGAGAGTCCCCTGGACTGCAAAGAGAACAAACCTATCCATTTTGAAAAAAATCAACCCTGAGTGCTCACTGGAAGGACAGATCCTGAATCTGAGGCTCCAATACTTCGGCTATCTCATGAGAAGAGAAGACTCCCTGGAAAAGACCCTGATGTTGGGAAAGTGTGAAGGCAAGAGGAGAAGGGGATGACAGAGGATGAGATGGTTGGACAGTGTCACCGAAGCTACCAACATGAATTTGACCCAACTCTGGGAGGGAGTAGAAGACAGGAGGGCCTGGTGTGCTCTGGTCCATGGGGTCACGAAGAGTTGGACACAACTTAATGACTAAACAACAACAAATGTTTTGTAATGTAGTTTTAGTGCATTTATTATTTTCTTAGGATGTCCTGTCTGCCCTTTTCCAGAGAGAACTATATAAAGATTATTACTTATATTTTGTCTCAGTGTGTCAAACCTTTTTTCCAACAAATTTGGTAGCAGCAGATAGTTTTGTTTTTTGACAAGCTGCTTTTGTGACACTGAAAGTTGTTAGCGTGTTTTGAACTTTTTACTTTTTCTTTTTGAAGTTCAGATAGTTTAACCGAATGCTTTTGGAAAACATTCCTTTCATTTTCAAATTGGGGAATGCATTGGGTTTTTTGCCTTTGACTAAAGGGAGTAAATTTTTGATAAGAGACTGCAAAACATTTTTAAAGTAACAACAATTTTTATACGCAGTCAATTAATCTTCAGTCAATTGAGAGTGAAGCTGTGGAGAGGAGAAAAGAATTTAACTTTTGCCTTATTAGAAGACAACATTTATTAGTATCAAAATGTCTACAGTTCCTACTACTACTACAGAAGCTAATACATCCACTCTATGTTTTCAGCTGGGTGTAAGTAATCCCAAAGCTGAACCAGAACAATTTTTAAATGTAGGATGCAAGATTAAGAGTTTCCCTTCAAGTACAGGATTGTTTAAATATTATAGACCAAGATATACCTGAAAGTCAGCCAGCACAGAATGAATATAAAATTAAAGAAGCAAAGGCTTTAATGATCTTATACTCTTGTATAGAAGATCACGAGACTCCACTAGTAACCAAGTATAAAACAACTAAAGGACTATTGTTGTTTAGTCGTTTAGTCATGTCCGACTCTTTGTAACCCCATGGACCAGAGGAAAATACTTCGTTAGATCAAGTAAGAGTGTAATATTTTACAGGAAATATTATACATCTGGATAATACTCTATTAGATCCAATAAAATCTCAGAAAACATGCAAAGTTTGAAGTCTTCCAGAACTCTTCGTCAGTCTCTCAGTCTCTCTCTCTCTCTCTCTCTGTGTGTGTTACTTTTGACTTACTGCAGCAATCTGCCAAGGTACTGGTGTAACCAGCCACTTTACCAGTACCTTGATATAGTCTGCAGCTGTTTGAGTTCTCTGTCTGTAAATATTGAACAAGATACTGGTCATGGTAGCCCTAATAGGATTTTCAAGTTATGCAAGAAATTCAAGGAGTGGTTTATCACTACCACTTCACCTAATGAGCTTCCATGCCCAAGCAAGTATTTGAACCCAGGTCTCCTGAGTCTTAATTTCATACTCCATGTTGCTCCTCCACACTGACGTCCACTCAGTGGGATATTTAAAAAAAAGAACTGGAGAAGGAAGTTAATAATATCCAAGTGTTATAGCCAGAAGATGTTGGAGCCATGAAGTATGCAATTAAATTGAATTCTAAAATGAAAATTTCAGACTGAACTAATTACTGATCATTGGGAACAATTGAGACAGACAAGAACAACTCTGAAGGCATCACATAGAATCATAGAAAAGTAAAGTCATCAAGTCCAACCCCCTGCTCAATGCAGGAATACAATCAAAGCATATCTGCCAGTGATGATCTCAATTTTTCTTGAATGCTTCCAGTACTGGAGCACTCACCAACTCCCAAGGTAACTGATTCCACTGTCATACTGCTCTAACAGTTAGGAAGTTTTTCCTGATATTCAGTCAAAATCTGGCTTCTTTTAACTTGAGTCCATTGTTGCATATCCTGCACTCTGGGATGATCGAGAACATATCCTGCCCCTCCTCTATATGACAGCCTTTCAAATATTTGAAAAGTACCATCATATCACCCCTCAGTATTCTTTTCTCAAGGCTAAACATGCCCAATTCTTTCAGCCTTTCCTCATAAGCCTTTGTTTACAGCCCCACGATCATCTTTGTCATCGTCCTTTGAACTTGTTCCAATTTGTTAGTATCCTTGAAGTGTGGGGTCCAGAACTGGACACAATACTCAAAGTTAGGCCTAACCAGTTCTGAATAGAGGGGGACTAGCACCTTGCAGGATTTGGAAACTATACTTGTATTAATACAGCCTAAAATAGTGTTTACCTTTGTTGTAGCCACATCACACTATTGGCTCATATTTAGCTTGTGATCTACGACAATTCCAAGATCCTTCTCACTCATAGTTTTGCTGAGCCAGCTATCCCCCATCTGTGCAATTGGTTTCTGTTCCTCAGGTGCAGTACTTTGCACTTCTCCTTGTTCAATTTCATTCTGTTCCTTTCAGCCCAGTGCTCCAGCCTATCAAGGTCATTTTAAATGTTGTTTTTGTCTTCCGGGACTTTTCTTCTCTGACTTTCTCTTCTGACAGTGCCACAAGTTTACACTTGTTATATGTATGGAGCATTTTACACTCAGGAACAAAGACAAACATAGCACAAAACTCTGCAGGTAACCACAACCAAGTTGTATCCACCCTCCATAATCCCTTCTAGCTTTTTTGCTTTCAGTTGTTTAGGATACATATCCCTCTTGTTTTGTTAGTTTAAATGTATACTCAAGGAATAAAAAAAATTGTTAGGTGCCTCCCCCTTGGTGAACCTCCGCAGCAAACTCCCTGTTTGCTTGCCTGTTTGCGAGCTCTAGTTGTGAGCTCCCTGGGTCTGCCTTTAGCTTTATTTGTCAGCTGTTCTCTTCCCAGAGTCAGGAATCAAAAGGGGTCATCAGACTTCGAAGCTCTAGGAAGGAAACCTAAGGACTTTGGCATCCAGATAGTTTCCTCGTCTATTCTACCAGTACTTGGAAGAGGAAGAGAAAAATACTCTGGGTGAATTACTAGCTATGAAACTGGTGTTGAAATGAGGAATTTGGTTTTTGGGACTATGGGCTAAGGTTCCTGGAAGAAGGACTGCTAGCAAGAGACGGCTTGCACCTAACAAGGACTGATAAGAACGTGTTTGGTCACAGCATGAAGAACGTCATAAGGAGGGCTTTAAACTGAACTGGAAAGGGGTGGAAAACACAAGCACAAAGGTAAAGATAGATGAAGCCTTATGCACAATAAGAGGAATGGACCAAGCAATTCTAATGGATGTTGATAATAAGATTAGCATTAATAATAATATTAAAATGTACAAGGAAAAGTAGGCCACAAATCACACAATCTCTGGAGTCTATATACAAATGCTAGGGGTATGGTAAACAAACAAGAAGAACCTTAGCTGAGGAGGGTACATATAACTTGATAGGAATAAGTGAAGCTTGGTGTGATGATTCCCATGATTGAAATACAGCAATTGAAGGATATAAATTGTTCAAAAAGAACAGAAAAAATAGAAAGGGGGGGATGAAGTTGCAGTATACGTATTTAAAAAAAAACACGCATTCCTGCACAGAAGTACAGGAGGAGGAGATTGGCTGTCCCATTGAGTACACCTGGAGCAATGTAGTTGGGGCAAAAAACAAAAGGAACTTGGTAGTTAGAGTTTGCTACTGACTGCCGATCAAGAAGATCCAGATTAAACTTTTGAAATACAAATTGCAAGCATTTCAAAGAAACATGATCTAATAGTGATGGGGGGTTTCAATTATCTTGATGTCTATTGGGAGGCAAACACTGCCAAGTATGGTCCTTCCAAGAAATTCCTGGCTTGTGTGGCTGATAATTTTCTCCTACAAAAAGTAGAGAAAGAAAGTAGAGGATTACCTAGAAAGAAATTAGAGTATTGCACTCTGAAAGCAGAATGTAGCCAGACAGGTTTGCTGGATTTTTTTTAAAAAGCCAATTTTAATAATCTTAGAAGGAGGATGAATAAGGCCCCATGGCATGAGATCCTAACAAGAAAAGGAGTTCACGAAAGGTGGGAGCTTCTAAAAAAAGAAATTATAAAGGCACTAGTACAAACAATTCCAACAAAAAAAAAGGGGAGGCGGCTAAAAAGGCCAGTGTGGACAAATGGCAATGAAATCCAGGGATGGCATTAAGAGAGCAAAAGCTGAGAATGAACAGAGATTAGCTAGGGACACTAAAAGCAATAAAAAGCATTCTTCAACTATTGGTGAAGCAAAGGACAAAGAAAAGAAATAGTGGCACAGCTACTCAGTGGAGATGGAAAAGTGGTAACAGATAAGAAAGAAGTCCAGTTGCTATGAGTCAACTTCCAAGTTTTCTTCAGATATTTGCATAGCAAAAGACAGAAATAAACAGTGGCTCAGCTACTCAACAGAGATGGGAAAATGATAACAGAAGACAAAGAAAAGGCAGAAGTTCTATCTAAGTCTTTTCCCCAATGACAGACTATGAACCTCCAGACAATTTTGAAGTGTAGATGGAGGGGAAAAGATTGCAGCTGGAGATTGATAAACAAATATTCAAGGAATACCTTATTATCTTGAACAGGTTCATACATCCAGGGCTGGATAAATTGTATCTAGGAGTATTGAAGGACCTGGCTGAAGAGCTCTCAGAGCCACTGTCCATTATTTTCTTGAAAACATGGGAAAAGGCTGAGGTGCCAGACAACTGGAGGGGAGCTAATGTGGTCCCTATCTACAAAAAGTGTAAAAAGGAAGAACCTGGGAACTATACAGACCAGTTGGCCTGACATCAATCCCAGGGAAAATTCTGGAACGGATTATAAAGTGGTCACTAGAAAATAAAAAGCAACCAACATGAATCTGACCCAACTCCGGGAGGCAGTGGAAGATAGGAGGGCCTGGTGTGCTCTGGTCCATGGGGTCACGAAGAGTCGGACACGACTAAACGACTAAACAAACGAACGAATAACTAGAAGCCAACACAGATCTGTCAAGAACAAATTCTACCAGACTAGTTTCATCTCATATTTTGATCACGTAATCTCCCTGATAGACAGAGGGACTGCTGTAGACGCAATATATCTTGACTTCAGCAAAGCTTTTGACAAAGTGTCCCATGATATCCAGATTAGCAAGCTAACTAGGTGTGGGCTGGATAGATCAAGGGTTAGGTGGATACACAATTAGCTACAGAATTGTACTCAGAGGGTAATGATAAATGGCTCCTTCTCTAACTGGGAGGAAGAAACAAGTGGGATACCCCAAGGCTCAGTCTTAGACCCTGTACTACTAAATATTTTTATTAATGACCTGGGTCAGGGGATACAGGGAATGCTAATCAAATTTGAGGATGACACAAAATTGCATGGAATAGCTAACACCCTATAAGTGAGAAACAACATTCAATATGATCTACATAGGCTTGAGCACTGGGCTGAAAACAACAGAATGAAATTTAACACAGGTAAGTGCAAAGTACTGTAGATAGAAAAAATAAACTAAACACACAGTTATAAGATGGGGGATACCTGGCTCAGCAATACTCTAAGCGAAAAAGTTCTTGGAATCATTGTAGAAAACAAGCTGAATATGAGGCAAGAGTCTGATGTGGCTACAACAAAGGTAAATGCTATTTTAGGCTGCATTAAAAGAAGTATAGTCTCCAAATCCCATGAGGTACTAGCTCCCCTCTATTAGTCCTCATTTTGAGTACTGTGTCCAGTTCTAGATATTGCACTTCAAGAAGGATGCTGACAAATTGGAAAAAGTTCAGAGGAGGGCGACAAAGGATGATCAGGGGGCTGGAAACCAAGGCTTACGAGGAAAAACTGAAAGAATTGGGCATGTTTAGCCTTAAGAAAATAAGACATAGGGGTGATATGATAGCACTTTTCAAATACTTGAAAGGCTGTCATACACAGGACGGGCAGGATCCCTTCTCAATCATCCCGGAGTGCAGGACACACAACAGTGGGCTCAAGTTACAGGAAGCCACATTTTGACTGAATATCAGGAAAAACGTCCTAACTGTTAGAGAAGTACAGCAATGGAAGCAATTCCGGCACCGCAGCAGAGCCATCCACTCTATATTTTGAGTGAAAATGTTGGGGGGGGGGGGTCGTCTTATACGCTCAGTCGTTTTGTACGCCGGCAAATACGGTAGCATCACTTTTGAATTTCCTTCTTCTAAGATCATCATAATCTTAGAACATCAGAGCTGGAAGTGACCCTATGGATCATAGGGTCCAGCCCTTGTCAAGGAGGTACAGCAGGGAATCAAATTCCAGATACCTAAAGCACTGAGGTAACCAGCAATTCTTATGAAGGAACCCAGTTCACTATGAAACTCTCCTCAAACCTCTGCTGAACCTAGGCTGCACAAGAGCACATCATTTTCATTTTTCTGCCTCCAGAATCAACCTATCTTTAACTTTTTCTGTAGTCCATTCCTGAAGGTTCAGTAACATGAGGAATACTCTGCTGACGTGATTGAGCAATGACAGATTCCTAGACTTTTATTCTGTCACGTACAACAGAAATAGGACGTATGGAGACTCAAGGCATGTTGAAACACATACTTGCCATTTTTAAAAAGGTATACAGATAGCTCACGTACTACAAGAAGGCCAAATTTGTTCATCTACAAATTGCCAAAATCTAGGAAAATACCATTTTAATGTACTGTATTTATTTCTGTTGTAACTTTTGAAAAGGCCCTCTGGGGCCTCTTGGGGAGAAGCTTTGCTTCTTAAACCCCAATTTAGCTATCCTTTGATGCACCTCCCCAGAGTCGCTTGCAATGAAGTTGCAATGAAACCACAGCTATACATGATACATATATTTCATTTTTTTAAGGAGCAAAGAAGACCTGTGTGGCACAGAAGAATTCCACTCCAATGCAGCATCCTGGTTGCTCCTCAGATGTAATCTGTATGATTGCAACCTCAGAGACAGTGAGCAATGGATGCTGCAGAGCAGTTCAGTGGGAACAGCTGCTATTCTGGTGCCAACTTAGCTCATAGTATGAGTCAGTGCAGTTCCATAACCCAGTGTGGGATCATGTCATTGCTTTGCACATTGCATTCTTCTTCTAGTTTGGAAGCCCCACATTAAGATCTGAAGCTTGCAAGAAGTTACTTTCCTGGACTATAGCAATTGGTAGCTGTGCTGGCTGGGGGAATCCTGGGAGTTGCAGTCCGGAAAAATAACTTTCTCATGCTCTGGTGAGTTTTTCTTCAAATATTTGACTGCAGGAAATCAGAAATATGAGCTGCTTCTTCATCACTGGGATATGATACCGACCACAGTCCTACTCAAGGCTTATTCAGTCTTGCACTGTGTAAGCATGGCAAGAAGGGAGTGCCTAACTTCACCTCCTCCATCACTGCATTCCTCAGAGTGTGATTGTGAAGCAGGGGTGGAGAAGGGTCCCGCTTTGTGCATAGACCCTACACCCAGTCAGGACCCTCTTTTCCTCAGCCCTCATGCTGAAACAGTGACAAACCCAATGATGGAGTGGAAAGAAGTAAGGACTCCCCTGTAAGTGTGCTCACAGTGCCAAGGGGAATTCATGAATAAATGTTTCTATCTCTTCACCATGAAACATTTTGGCCAAGATTTAGACTGAATTGAAGGATTGGCAACAAAGCTTAAATTCACCTGCCAGAGGTTGGGTCAAGTGCCTGCTGTTGATTTTGACCCTGGTGCACCTGTCTTGCCAAACTAATAAAGAATGGAATGGATCTGGTTGTGTCTCATCAGCACAACCCGTTGCACAAGCAAAAGCCACATTGCTGTGAATAGGGAGATGTCTGGCTCATACAATGGCAAGCCAGAGATTGAGTAAAGGGTAGGGGCAGATATGCAGAGCACACATGTCCTGCATGTTGCAGTGGGATCCTGCTGAATGTAAGGAGGCTGCAAAGTTAGTTCAGATGTTGAGATAAACAATGTAACAGAACAATAATGAGAAAGTCATTGTACTGTGGAAAGAGAAGGATATCACATTATCTACATTTACAGCTACAGATCTGAGCAAATTTAGCAGCTGCTAAACATAGCCCATTTCCTTTGCATTTGAAGAGCTTGACAGGCACTTACAAGAGTACAAAGAGAAAGTTTTCTATGGACTATCAATAGTTAATACTTAAGAGAGATGCAGAAGGAAGTTAGACCTATGTCTGCTTCCAAAATAGTGATTCTTCTTTAAGCCAAGATGAGATCCTGAAGCCATTTACTAAGAAGTATGTCCTACTGAAATCTAAATTATTTATTTCTCAGTGAATGCATATATTGTGAAGGTTTAAGAGTTTATACTAAACAGCTTAAGGACCTCCTCCCTTGCCCACTGATGGAATTTAATGAAGTATTCAGTCTTCAAACCAGTAACTTTATTAACTAAGCCTGGTGTAGACAGCAACAAAAACCCCATCAAGAGTCTAGCCGGAGACTGTAGTTTGATCCTTTTAAATCATGGACTTAAGTCAGGTATGTAATTACGTGGGAGAGAATTACACAGATAGTATCAAAGACTTCTTATGTGTAGCGACAGATAGGATCTTGGCTCAAAAAATTTTTTTCATAGCATACTGAGTTTCACTGTTGCTTGCCCCCTGTTTTTATACTAATTACATGGTTGGGCTTGTAAAAAATGAGGGAGCAAATGCTTTTAATGCAGTGACAGTAAAAACCTGATCAAATACAATGGTATGAGCCATTGCTCAGAGCCCATAAACCAGGAGATTAATAAGGGATAAGTCTTGCTGCAAGACATTTGGGGGCCACTGTAGTTTCATGCTGAAGTAGGACTCAGAAAATGCTGAAGTAGGACTCAGAAAATCAGGTTAAAATCCTTGGTTGGCCATGGAAATTTATCAGAGGATGGCCCTGGTAAAACTACTCCTTAAATACCTCACATACCTTGGAAACCCTACTAGGGATCACTATTTGTTGGAACTGACTTAATGGCACATAACAGGCAAGTTTTGCTAGTGGTCGCAATAGAAACTCCACTCACAAAGGAAATATATATTATTATCAGGCTATTTATATTTAGGAAATATATATTATCAGGATACCAGGAGAATAAACAATAGGGAATGGCTTTTACATTCAAGGGAGAGTTGTGAACTCCCAGTGGCATCTGATTGCCATTTGCAACAGAATGACAGATTTAGCCAACCTCCTTTAATCCAGCAAAACTGTTATTTTATTCAAATGCCATCCATTATGGTGGGTAATAATTATTCCTGCTGTTTTGCCTTGATGTGTTTATAAAATGTCACATGGATCAGAGTTGGACATCTGATCCATGATGCTGTTTTAGTGGGTGCAAGAGAGTATTTTGCTTGCACTGTAGGAGCTACATCACAGATAAAGTGATCTGACCATCCAGATATCAGAGGAATGTGATTCTCATCATGCTTCATCTTGGATTACACTGGCCAGGACTGATGGGAATTGTAGTCCAACTTCATATGGAGGGCTGCACATTCCAAAACAAGGCCTTAAAAGCTTATTCTACAATGTAAACAATTTGCAAGCCTTTGCTGCTGTAAACAATATTTCACCATCATGTTTTGTGTTTCTTTACACCTTGGCTAAAAAAAACCCCTACATTTTGTTTGGATAATATGGCCTGAGAAATATACAGTCAAATGTTCCTTCTCAAAATCTCTGTTGAATAGCAAGACCTAGCATGCTTATCCCAAAGTCCAAACATGGGTCTTCCTCTAAAAAATAAAGAATTAATACCTAACCTTCTTCCACTCCTAATGAAAGCAAAGGAACACCGCTGATTGGTTATGGAAAGCCTTGAAAGTTTAAGTGCCCTTTACGAAAAATATTTTAAATTCCACCTAAAGTCTTGACACCATTCTCTCATTATCCAGGGACAAAGCAACTGCCTAGGTCTTGAGCCAAACTAGACTTTAAGGGAAATGGGTTTCCTGTGAGATGCATCTCTCAGAAATCCTATTTGCCAAGTAAGCTCATGTTTACCTTTAGTCAACCAGTTGTAGTCCATAGGATAACTAAATGCTAGATACAAAGCTGGGAGGGGGAAGGGTGTGCTGTGATAAACATATTTCACATATTGAGGAAGCACATTGAATATTGAATACATACTATGCCTATCATCTAGTTTGGCCCTTTGTGTACCTCAAAATTGCCTGTCACAATCATCTCACTTATTGCTGCAGCCCAACAGGTAAGAATGAAGTGGAAAAAGCACTTGCTAAAATTTTCTCTCCTCCACGACTGTTAAAAATCTTTGTGTGTTGCCCTCTTTTGCATATAATCACCCTAAACAGGGAGGCTTGAGTATCCAAAGCTCTAGTGCCAGTGTTTACTAGTTACTGTATGAATACAGCTCATTCTATGGAGAAGAAATGAAGTCCAGATTATATATGCACAGTATACATAGCGGGGAGACAAGATCAAATTGAGTGGAGAATGCAGCTCCATGGGAAACATTCAGCTGGGCTTCTAGCTCAATTTAGAATAGCAAATCAGCTTCTTGGGGTTAAGCAGGAGAAGGAAGTAAGAGAGAGGGACACTGTTCTAGAAAGGGGTTGTATTGTCCAAGTGTTTAACTTCTGCCCAGTCTTTCACAGAAGTGCAGAGTATAGGACAGGGAATGCAAGAGAGTTCCTCCCTGGACTGCCCCAGGTCACCTTCACTCTGCCCTTGCACCAGTTTATGGTCACTGGTGGAATGGGTCTGGGGTCTGTCCACCCAGTGTATTCCAAAGCTATCTGAGGTATCTCTATTGTAGCAATCAGGGGCATGTCTCATGTGACCGTGCAAAACAAGTTTCCCATCACATCCTCTGGCTCCTCAGATGGTATAAATTATAGTTATGCTACGTATAGAAGAAGTCTTTAATCTGGGAATCTTGATTCCCCATCTGAAATCTTTCAGTGTATGCTTACACTGTTTCAGTCTTGGCAACAATAAACTCTGAGTTACTTCCTTTGACTGATCCCCAAATTATGATCATGCTGGTTGGGAGATTTTGGGATTTATATATAGACAAAAAACAAACAAATAAAAAAAAAAAAACAAAAACACGGAGTCCTCCAGTGTTCTGAACTGCCAGTCACAATCAAGGTTCAAGGTGTTTATTGAGGCCCTGGTTTCCTTCAAAAGTCAAAAATTTAATTTTTACTTTTAATCCTTACTCCCTAAAAAGGGTTTTCTGGAACTAAAATACATCCAAGTACTTGTAGATCTCAGAATAGGTCACAGGCTTGCAGCCACAAGAGTCAACTCAGTTTTTTTAAAAATCCAATTTGTAACAGATGGTTGCAATCAGCTTCACCCTGATAAACACAAGCAAAAAACTGAAGTTTACATATTCTTTATAACCTCTGGATAATATCTCATGGAAACATACCTAAACTACATGTGCAAATGGGCATTCAAAATGTTTTTAAGGGACAAATGATTATTTCTGTTCCTCCCATAAAGCTGGGAATGCAGCTGTTCTCATTTAAGAGGCAGTCACTGGACTTAAACCTCCTATTTGCTTTGATGCTCATTTAACAACTCTCAAAATTTCACTGGGAATCTCATGACTTAGGATGGGTTCGTGACTGGCATCTAGGGAACTTGCAAGACCTTCCAGTTCTTTAACACTCAGAGTCTGACTACATAGGCATTTAGCCTACTGTTTAGTCTGCTGCACGAACAGGCTGGTTCACTTTTAATCTGACTTTAATCTGGCTTTGATCAGTCTTCAGAATGTAATATGAGTTGCAAGTAAGCTGATTTAGGAGTGGGAAGAAATGAGAAAGGAAATTGGAAGCTGCAGGCGTTATTCTGACATCATATATGCATGCACATACATGTGCTGACATGCAGACACTAATCAACAATATTATGCCATCCAAATGGTCATTTATTGACAGCTATTCCATGGGGCAGGTGATGGAGGCATCTGACAAGATCTTGTAATATGCCACCTAGAGTGGTCTTATAGGCCAGATGGGCGGGGTATAAATCAAATAAACAAATAAATAAATGCCCTCTTCAGCCACAGCCCACTACCCCATCTCAAAGCTAAAGTTTCATAAGTTATGAAATGAATGTTCCTTTTTTAATGCTTAAAATTATTTATTTATTTATTTATTTATTTATTTAATTTATATCCCGCCTATCTAGTCGTGGTGGACTACTCTATGTTTTCTGTATGTTTTCTCAGTGGGCTAGAGCAGTGGTCCCCAGCCTTGGGCCTCCAGATGTTCTTGGACTTCAACTCCCAGAAATCCTGGCCAGCAGAGGTGGTGGTGAAGGCTTCTGGTAATTGTAGTCTAAGAACATCTGGAGGCCCAAGGTTGGGGACCACTGGGCTAGAGTATCTGTGGAACCAGAGGCCAGGAGTTTGTGCCTCTCAGGAGAAAGGTCTGCTGTGACCATATGTGGCTGATGACGTTACATAGGCAACCAGCTGTGTGGCCTTGGGCAAACTGCACAGTCTCAGAGTGTCATCAGAAGAACAGAGTGGTAAACTTCTCCTTAGTAGTTTCTACACAGGAAACCCTAAGAGCCTCACTATAATGCCCGTTAGGTTGTTTGATATTTAGGAAGTTAAATTGCTTGTTTTTATGCCAACAAAAACTGTTAAATACATTGAGCATCTGTTAGATCTTTTAAAAGATATAGTTACATCTTATTGTTTTAAGTAAACAAAACCAAAGAACAAGCAAAAAAACTCCCCAGCCTTAACTAATTGTATTAATAGTAAATAACAGAAGGTAAAGCTTGCAAAAGAGTAACACAGATTTTGTTTCATAGTGTTTGATATCTTATTTATTTTCACACACTGTCTCTTTAATTTTTAATGTGGTTAGGGCTCTTAAAAGATGGACGTTGGCTTGTCTTGCTTGGGCCTCTGAAATGGATTGAGAGGAAGTCCCAAGAATATAAGATATAAGGGCATATGGAGTTCCTGTCTCCTTACCAAGCAAAAAAGCAATTTGTCTCCTATCACTAACCATGCCCTGTGCATAATGTCACACTGATAAGGTTGTTTCAAGGCCTTGATTTATGTCCGGAGAAGTAGAACATGAAGTGGAAACACCAGCTTGACTGTGTCCCTTGCACAGAGCAATCTGTAAATGATAAAACTAGTTCCCCAAAGGAGTTTGTGGGGGAGGAAGGGAAGGAGAGGAAGGCCAAAGATGAAAGAAAGCAGCAGTTTTATGCAATGTAACCACGTATGCTTAACCCACAAAGTTTTCCTCCAGGGCTTCTGGAAATTGTTTGGTTTGGTAATCCATTTTAAACATGACAGAAAACATGTAACTTCTGTTGAATAAATCACTTTGGGCGCATTACAGCCAAGGTAGAATGTGGGGGGCAGAAATCAACCTTCAGGGAAGTTTTGTAGGACAAACAGTTTTAAAAGGTGAAAGGAAACAGATAATAATAAACAGCTAAATATAAGACAGAAAAAGCTGTGTCGGATCAAAGGTGGGCTAGAAGAAGCAACCTATAAAGATGTATCTGAGGCATTTAGTGCACACATGCTGAGCCAGGATAAATCCCGCCCCCAGTTTTAGGGTGACCAGGGCTCCATCACCAAAAAGGAGGGCTTGGAGGACAAGGGGCACCAGAAAGGAGGATATTTTTGCATTCACTCTAGCTAGGCTAATTTAAACTAATATATGCAAATATATTAGGATGTCATAGGGTTGAGTTTGCAAAAGTTGAGGACAGGACATTTTGGAGATCACTCATTCATTGAGTGGCAGGCAACTTGATGGCACATAACAAATACAAATATCAGCACAATTAGATATTATTATTCTTATTTAAGTGGAATTACAGCAGTGCCCATCATAGTGAGCTCATCATATTAATTGCCTTGGGACACGACTTTCAGGGAAATATGGGGAATAAATCAAATAAACAAACAGATAAATAAGGCATAGGATTTAATAAGTCTCTGAAATGCTCTGCATTGTGTACTGCAGCTTACTGAAAATAGAGAGGTTACTTGCCTGTAGCTGTGGTTCTTTAAGTGGTCATCTTTGAATTCACACTATAGGGTTTATTCTGCATTTGTGCAGAGGTTTCCACAATATTCTAGAGCTTTAGCATGCGTTCACCAGGACCATCATCCCAGTACATGTGGTCCGCCCATCCTGGTGATTGCCTCAGTTCCTAAGAACAGTCTCCCGCTGTACAAAAAGGAGGCAAATATGATGGACAGAGGGGAAGACAAGCAGGAAGTGTGAATTCACAGATGACAAAGAACCAGAGTTATAGGTAAGTAGCCTCTCTTTCTTCTCTGTAGTCTCTGTGAATGCACACAATTGGGTGACTAGCAAGCTGACTTATCGGAAGAGAGACGTAACGGAAGTACTGATGACAATACAGCTCTGCTAAAGGCTGCATCTGCCCTTGCTCTAATATCAAGGCAGTAGTTAGTAGCAAAAGTAGATGGAGCAGACCATGTGGTAGCTTTGCAAATGTCTGGGATGCCAATACCTTTCACGAGGGCTGTGGAAGCAGCAACAGCTCTGGTGGAATGTGCTGTGAGAGGCGTGAGAGCAAGATTATAAGCGAGCTGTTTTGCTGTAACTATCCAGCAGGAAACTGTTTGAGGTGGAATATGGATCCTCTGTTCGGCCAATGGGGGTGATTAAAAAGTATTTTAGATTTGCGGAAGGAAGAGGTCCTGGAGACATAGAACGTAAGGAGTGTTCTAGGTCAATAGACAGTGATGGAAAGAAGGTAGGTAAAATTATAAGTTGTTTGATATGGAAATCAGAAACAACTTTAGGCAAGAAGGAGACATCCGGATAGAGAGTGATCTTTTCAGAAGGAAAGTGGGGGACAGGTGGATTGGCATGGTGTGCGGCAAGCTTGCTAGCCTGATGGGCAGAGGTAATGGCAAAGTGGAAGATGGTTTTAAACGAGAGCAGCTTCTCAGAAATCATCGCCAATGATTCAAAGGGAGGTAGGGTGAGGTGTTGTAGAACAGCATGCAGTGACCACTGTGAAGGTAACGATGAGCGTGACAGTTGGATGTTGACAAGACTGTTGAGGAATTTCTAAGAGTAGGATGACAGAATAGTGTGGCAGCATCTGAGTCTCTTGGTTGGTGCAAGATAATGGTAGATATATAAACCTTGAGGAACAAAGAAAGGCTACAACAGAAGAGATGGAGCAGATACACTAATAGCGTATCAAGAGTTATTGGCACGGTAGGTTGATTATGTTCTAGTGCAAATTTTGACGAAGTGGTTCACTTGTAAGCATAAAGATGAGTAGTGGAGGATTTCTGAGCATAAGCGAGGATATTAGTTATGGAGGGAGGATTCTCCATGCTGTTAGGTGAAGTGTGTGGAGATCGGGGTGGAAGGTCTTTCTATGATGTTGTGTGAGAAGGTGAGGAAGGAGAGGAAGATGGAGGAAGTCAGTGGGCGTGAGTAGTGAACCACGGTTGTCTGGGCCTCCATGGAACTATGAGAATGGCATTTGACTGATCTTGTCTGAGCTTGACGATGGTTCACAAGAGAAGAGGTATTGGAGGAAAGAGGTAGATGAGGCTGGAAGACCAGATCATCATGAAGGCATCACTGAGGGATACAGAACTGACTCCTGCTCTGGAACAGTAGCAAGTGCATTTGGCATTGTGTGAGATGGCAAAAACATCTATGTAAAGTTGACTCCAAAGTCTGCATAGATGGAAAAACACTGAGTCATCTAGAGTCAACTCATCTGCTTAGTGTGTCTGCTAGATCATTGTCCTGAGTAGAAATGTGGACTGCCACTGGGTAGATGTGGTATTCGTGGTACCATTCCCATAGCTGAACAGTGAGGTTAAAGAGGGAAAATGAGTGAGTGCCTCTTTATTTGTTGATGTAGAACAATGCCATGGTGTTTTCTGTGGTGACTTGTATGTCTCTTCCAGTAATCATGGGCTCAAAGAGGCCTTGATGATCACAAGCAGTTCAAGAGGGTTGATGTGAAGTTGTCATTTTGTGCAAGACCATGGGGCATGTATCTGAAGGTTGCTGCAATGTGCACACCACCCAGTGGGGCTGGCATTTGTTGTGACTTGAATTGTGAGCTGGAGGGGTTTGAAAGCCCTGCCGACAAAGAGGTTGGCCAGTGTATCCCACCAAGTAAGGTGGTTGGCAAGCTCTGGTGCGATTTTCAAAAGTCTGGTGGGTCGATCGGACAACGGGTTGAAAATAATTAGGTACCACGCCTGGAGTGACTGCATTTTTAGTTGGGTATGTTGCATGACAGAGGTTGTGGAGACCATCCGTCCTAGAAGATGTTGGGTTTCATGGGCCGTTACAGTAGTATGAGGATGGAAGTGGCGCAGAAGCGTGTGTAGCTTTGTTGCTCACTCTTACAGAAGGCAGATACAAGCCTGCCATGAATCTAGGATGCCTCCGATGTAAGTCGCTGTTTAAGTGAGTTGTAGGATGGATTTGTCCATGTTGAATCTAAGTGTCAGATGTGCTAAAAGGGATGGAGTGAGAGCTATGTTGAGTAGAACCTTGGAACGAGAGGAGGCGATTAGCAACCAATCATTGATGTATAGGAAGCTGCTGAGTCCAGAAACATGGAGATGTGCAGCTACAGGGGCCATGCATTTGTGAAGACCCAGGGGGCAGTGGAGACGCCGAATGAAAGGGCCTTGAATTCTTATACGGAGTCTCTGAGGGAGAATTTGAGGAATTTGCTATGATCTGGTTGAATGGTTATGTGGAAGTAGGCATAAGTCTATGACCACAAACCAGTCATCTTTCTGTAGGAGAGGGAGTATGAGTTCTAATGTGACCATGCAGAAGTGCTTTGGGATGATGTAGGAGCTGAGGTTGCGTAGGGTCGAGAATGGGACGAAGACGGCCATCTCTCTTGGGAACTGTGGAGTAACAGGAATGAAATCCCGGGTCATTGTCAGGTGGAATGACAGGAGTGATGGGATCTTTTTGTAGAAGGGATCATTTTTTTTCTTCTAATACTGGTGATGGAGTTGTTATTTTTATTGGTCCTGGAGGTAGACCAAGAAAAGAAAACTCAATCACATAGGCGACGGCGACGATGGAGAGTACCCAAGAGTCAGTGATTTAGGCCCAGACTAGAAGATGGTCTGCAAGGCAGGTGGGGTTCATAGACTGCAGGATGGAATGTGGGCAGATTTGGTTGATGAAAGAGTCAAAAGTTCCATTCGGTGTTCTTGTCAGGGCACCTGAAGGATTGTTGGGGGTGCTGTTGCTGTAGGTTTTGCCAAGGTGAAAAGGACAAGGAAAATGATGGTGGGTACCTCTGTCTATCGGCTGGTGAACGGTATTGTTGGTAAGGATGAGTACGGTGCCACTGGTATCTTTGAGGGCAGAAATAAGATGGTGTGTTATAAGAATGTGCTGTTTTTCTCATCTTTTGCAGGTTGCCTAAAATCTTGTCTGTCAAATGGTAATTTTCAATTCGCAAGCGTGAATCTTCTGATATATAGGCAGACCTAAACCATGTGTGTATGCTGTGATTCGCTCTTTCCATCAGGAGGACCATGGCCTCCTGATGGAAAGTAAGGTCTCAAGCTTTGTATCCATCAGGTGCAGACTGAAGAGCAGGTAGGGCCTTATTCCAGAGGTGACGATGATAGGCTCCCATGGCTGCAAGGTGAAAGAGGCCAAAGAGTATGATGTCTAATTTTTGGCCCTTGCGATTATTAGGAGTGGCATTAGAACAGTTGTGGGCTCTGTTTTGCATGACATCTACTATCATTGAGTTGGGAGGTGGATACGAAAAGGTGTTGTCACCATGTGTTTTATAAAGATTTTCAATTCATCTTGAAACCTGTGGCACAGAAGAAGGTTTAGACCACAATTCTTTGATGAGTTTGAGAAGGGAGGGAATGAACCCCATACAGAGTGGAGGAGTCTGATCCTGGTTGATGTCTTCATAGACCTTATCTGACTCATTCGGTATGGGTTGTTGGACATCAAGGTCCATGACTTGCTACACGCAAAATAAGTTGGGAAAAAGATGAAAATTTTTCTGATGGCGACAGTGGGTTGGCATCAGTGACATCAGAATCTGGTGTAGGGAGGTTAGGCAGGGACTCGCAAGGTGGTGAGAAGTCTGAAGATTCAAAATCAGAAGGTAGGTGAGCAGGTTGTGGAGAATGGTATTCTGTAGATGGCAAGTAGCATCGATATGGAGATGTTGAAATATGGGCCACATTGTCCTGGAGAGGAGGAGAAGAAACATAGTATTTGGTCTTACCGGTACCGTAGGACTTCACAGGGGAAAGTTGTGCAGACAGATGTAGAGTAGTTCTCTTAGGTTGGTGGGAATGTGTAGGGTCACGTGGGGCAGGTGGTGGCCCTGTATAAGTAGTAATGACCTGAAGTGAAGATGAGCGGAGTTGAGTGAGTGTGGTCGGTTCAGTAGTATGAGATTGCATCGGTGTAGAGCTGCGAGGATGTTTCAGTACTGTGACCAGTTGTAAAGCATGAGATCACTTATGGTAATACTTAGCTGGTTTCAGTATCAGAGGGTGAGGAGGTAAATCGTCATCAGAAGATATTTTGTAAAATGACTCAGGCCTTGCATGATACCAAGGAGGAGACAGTGATCCCAATGTATCTGAGGGATAGTAGTAGGCATACTGACAGTGTTTAGGCACGGTATAGAACTTGGGATCGGGTTGGCAGTGTTGGTAAGGTCAGTCCTGGTATCGCTTAGGTTGAGGCTCATAATAAGTTGGAGGCTCATACAGAATAACTCGCTTAGGGTAGTGGTATTGAGCTTGAGTGTCATGCAATGCCAGGAACTCTGATGTTGGGGGGAGCTTGTACATGCTCGGCATTGGATTGGCAACTCCCCAGTGTATAGTGGATCTTCTGAGATCACTTGTTAGGTGGTGGTGGATCAGCTAAAGTAGATGCTGAATCCGAATCTAGAGCAGAGATGGAGCAGCCCATAGACTTTGGGCTCAAGTAAGCCAATTGGGAGATTTTCATAACCTCAGCTGAGGTATTTCCCCATTCAGGCAATTGACTGGGGATGGCAGGTGGCCCAATGGTGGGAGATTGGATTCAATATCTCCCAAAGGGGAGTCAAGGCAAACTGTTGTTTGGTCCAGTATGGCAAAGGAGCAGCCTTATTGGGTGCAGGTTGAGAAGAGGTATGCTTGGATTTGATGGCAGACTCTTGAGATGACTTTTTCTTCTTTTTAGCTGACTTAGAGTCATCAGATGTCAAAGGCAGTTTTGAAGTCGGTCTTGACTTCGATGTCGATCCCACAGGCATGGGCTTGGAGGTTGACTTGGATTTGGCCGGTACCAGTCTCGATGGGTGGCAGAAGGCATCTCAGATTTAGACCATGGGATGGGGGGGATCGGTGTGGCATCCATTGAGGATGGTTGAGGTTGGAGGGAGTTCTTCCAGAGGAAAGACTGGAGACACTGTTGCTAAAGTTTAAGTGCCTGCTTTGTGAGGTTTTTGCAGGTCTGACAAGAGGAAGACTGGTGGGATTCCACAAGCAAAAGAGTCACAAATTGTGTATGTCAGAGAGGGAAATCTTATTGGGACTTGTCGCACAGTTTGAAAGGCCCTGTCAGGGCCATAAAATGCCGGGAAGGGGAAAGGGGGGAGGATCAGGGGAGAAGAGAGAGTGATGGCTTGCAAGACAAAATTAATTCATTCCGTGAATCATGTCGTATTGTGAAATTTTCGTCTTGCGAAGCACGGTACTGATAGTTGTGTGATTTTTTTAAAAAAAACAAAAAAGAGGGAAATCATCTTGTGAAGTATGGCCATAGAAAAATTCATCTTGCGAGTCACCAAAAAAAATCACAAAACACTTTCATCTTGCGAGTTTTTCATTGCGTGAGGCATTCGTCTTGCGAGGCATCACTGTACTCTTCTTTCCCTTTCTTTTGTATGTAGAACTCACAAAAGAAAGAGAAAAAGAAGGCAAATGGAGCACCGCTCATAAAGATGAAACCTCAGTGGTGGCAAAAAGGAACTGAGGCAATCACAAGGATGGGTGGACTCACATGTACTGGGAGGAAAGTCCTGGTGAGCACATGCTAAAGCTCTAGAATATTCCATTGTGTGATCATTTTAAAACTCATTTAAATTTTACACCATATTCAGCACTCTGAACACAAAGGTTAAAATCCTGTTGCTGAGCACAGTAAATCAGACTATAGTAGATATATTGAATCAATAGGAATTTAGTAAGCTGTTTCCTAAGTTCCATTGATTCAAATGGGCCTACTCTAACTGTGACTTGCTTTAGCATAGTCACAGTTAGAGTTGTCCCATTTGAATCACTGGAGCTTACAGATGAGTTGGCCCACTAAATTCCCTTTGATTCAATAGGTCTACTCTATTGGGATTTGCTATGCTAAGCAACAGGATTTTGGCCTATATTTATTTAAATTAATCTAAAAGTAACTATCATATACCATTGAGTCAATTCTGTCTTACAACAACCCTTTTCAGGGTTTTCTAGATAGAGAATACTCAGGAATGTTTTACCATTCCCCTCTTCTGAGGGTGCCCTGGGATTATGCAGCTTGCCCAAGGCCACATAGGCTGGCTGTACTCACAGGAGGCACATTGGGGAATTGAAAACCACTCTTTAAACATCTCACTTACCTTGAAAGGCTTATAAGGGTTGCAATAAGTTGGTTCTGACTTGATGACACATGACTAACTAACAAAGATCAGAATCAGTTTTGGTCCCTTACCCTGAATTAGAAAATATCCCAATAATTAAGAAAAATTAAGAAAAAAAGGCCAATTGCCTATGAATTAACCCACTGGCTCTTTTTCTCTAAAAAAGAGTTAGTTCATCTCAGTTTCTAAAACCTAAGATCAGACATGCTTTTATTGTTGGAACAGCTGTTCCTTGTTAGAAAAATACTCAAAACAATTTTATTCAGAGATGTTCAGAGAAAATTGATGAAAACTAAATTTTGTTCAACTCATAATTGGGAAAAGTTGCATTTAAGTCACCATGAATGTGATGTTTAATTAATACTTTGGCATAAATGTGGAACATGCTTCAGTGGAACAGTGCTCACAAGGGACAGAACCACTCTTTCATATCCACACTTGTGTGTTTAACTGTTGTGATCAGTACAGCTCCATATTTTAAAAAGTACCGTTTTTTAAACTACAGTATACTAAAAATTTAGAAAAATACATTTACAGGTATATTGTGTTGGTGCTGTTCTTCTGCTGTATTATACACAACTGTTGGCTGCAATGCAGGAGTCCCATGCCCAAAACATAGTTCACACAATACCAACTTGGATGAGATACCCTTCTGCATACCTTGATGAAATATATAACAAAAAAGAAAAGAAAAGAAAGATTTTCATGGCAAGCATATCATGTAATATTAGGACTAACAAAACATAGAAGAGAATGTTTAAATATATAACACCAAAACATTGTAATGAAAAAATATGTTCCTGTCATTTTTTTCCAATAGTGTAGTGGGAGAAACAAATAGAAAAATATTCTCATTCTGAGACAATCATTCAGCACTCAATCTTGTAGACGTGAGACAGATGGCAGGAAGGAATTCTCAAGAAAGCAACAGTGCTGAGTTCAGCTCTCCAGGCACATTCCAAGACTTGAAACATGTCCCATGTCTATAAAGCTTTATGAAGGTTATAGCTTCGATTCACCTTTCAATGGTTGAAATCTAGTCATAGGTCACAACTAAAGTTGGCCCATTGAATCAGTGGAGCTTACAGAGGAGTTGACTCACCAAATTCTCACTGATTCGATGAACCTCTTCTAGAAGTTTGATTTTGGTCCATAAGTTACAAAACTTTTTGTAAGCCCCAGTCCCATCAAGCAGCAATCTGAGGGCCTGCATGAAGCTGACTGGTGCTGATTTTGTTTGCTAGAATTAGGGCATGTTTACATTTACCTCACAATAAGCCCTGTCCTAAATGGAATCAATTTAGAAATCACGCAGTGTCACATGGCATTTGGATTGGTGTGCACATCCTCTTGGGAAAAGTTCTGTTTTTAATTTGTGTTGTATCTTGGTTGAGGGGGCTACACTGGCTTTTAGAATCATTGCATTTGAGACTTTGTCCTGCACTCAAAATGCGAGTAGATAAATAGGTACCATCACGGTGGGAAGGTAACGGTGTTCCGTGTCCTGTCGTGCTGGCCACGTGACCACAGAAGATTGTCTTCGGACAAAACGCTAGCTCTATGGGTTGGAAAAGCAGATGACCACCACCCCCTAGAGTCAGACACGACTGGACAAATGGTCAAGGGAAACCTTTACCTATCTGCACCCACTGCTCTGCCCTCAAGCTGGCCACTTGTTTCTGCTGTGCTATGGTAAGCTGAGGAAGAGAGAGGCTTTGGTGGCAAAGCTGCTTGTCCTTTTAGAAAGCTTGGCTGCTTTCTGTCCCTTTAAGAATGTTGAAGCAGCCATCAGCTGCCTGGTTTTCCAAGCACCCCTGCTGGTTTCTCCTGGGTTCTCTGTGTCTATTTTGAACTTTGTTCCACAAAAGGCTGCCTGGGGAGGAAAAGTGGGGATAGCACCAAAGGTCGTGCGATTTCCCTCTAACATCTTCACAAGCTGCACATTAACTTGCTTTTGGGTTGGGGACCAGACGTTGGGAAGAAACCACAGGAGGAAGCAATGAGTTGTGAAGAACTGCAGTAATGAAGCAGGAATAGTATTTTGTCTCCTGCTAATTCCTCTTAATTGTGAAGCTCTTTGCGTATCCTTACTCAGTTCACAACTCCACATTTCAGGTTTGAATATCTGCTCAGTTTCTGCACCCATTTTAGACTGTTGAACTAAAAGGAACTAAAGTGATGAAAGTGGAAGAGAATGAAAACTGCATTGTAATGTGAGATTTGCAGTAAGGCCTCTTAATGCTTTACTAGTTGGTAGAGATTCAGAGGAATGAAGGATAACTGGGTTAATTCAACAAATACAAGGAAATTACTCTTGGTTAATAGATAAATTAATGGCAATCTCAAGTCTTCAAAAGGAGCTGCTTTGGGTGATTACCCATATAATTCTTGATATGCAAAGCTGTGTCTAAAGGAGATTGAGAAAGAATCCAACAACGTTTTTATGTTGCCTACAAATGACAAACAACCCCATCCGCTATGGATTGAGGGTGGAGCAGCTAGGCTGTTTAGCAACAGATGTTAGCAGCTGGAGGTCAGCCAGTCATAGCTGAACCATAGAAAATTCACATAGACACCAAAGAAATCGCAGGGATTAAGGTTAGAATATTTGGGATATCCAGAACTGATTGTGAATAAAGAAAACAGAAAAGTAAGGCCATCCATTGCTCTGAAAAAGATATATATCTGCAGGAATATATAGCACAAATTTGAACAAGTGATGCAGAAAATTACTGATACTGTATATGTAACAAGCTCCACCTCAAACTCTTGAGCCATGTAAGATCCAGAATAGATCTATTAACTGCAAAGCTTTCTCAGTTACATGCTTATATGAACACCTCAACCATCTGCAGAGGTGCTTTTTCAGATTTCCTGGACAGAATAAAGGCAGCAGTCCAAGTTCAGGAATATCACCTGTTGTATGTGTACCACAAAATTAGACAAGCACAGTTTTTAGACAAGCACTTTACCATTCAAATGGCAGGTGTGAATAATTCTGATAAACATTTACAGCTTGATTAAGTAAATGTTAATCAATGACTGCATGATTTTTAGTCAATTAATATTTGGAGTGAATTTGCATATATGGGGGGGGGGAAACAAGAGTCCCAAAACGAGCACTTATGTTCTGTTCTATTCTGTTCTGTTATGCTATGCTGTTATGTTGAGGGGTGACGGCAGTTGGAGTCCATTGTCTCCACCTGCTCCCCACTGGCTTTAACAGATTAATTCAGCAAATATGTTGCAGGCCTAATTTTATATTGCTCTTTGATAGATTTAGCTATTTGATACTTGCTTTCTGTTTGCAGGGATTTATTTTTAAAGCAAAGGGGCATTCAAAAATCCTATCTTCCCACTTGTTACTGGGATTGTCTAGGAATATCAGCATCATATGATTTGGTATGGTAGAGAGTTAGAGGCCATAGGAAGAATCAGATCTTCCTCTCTGTCACCTTTAGATGGGTCACCCATAGGAAAGAGAGACAAGGGATGTAGAAAAAGAAATGGACACACACACCGCAAGCAAACCTCTGCTCTGGTTATACATGGCCAGAAAGGCTTAGGCTTAGGTCCTTCCTCCCTGCAGACTTACTTTAAGATGGAAAAGATGGAATAGATGCACAATGTCTTCCAATTGATAGTACAAGTAACTGAAGGTAGTCTTGTGGCTCTTCCGGAAGGGGCCAAAGTTCAAGTGCTCTTTCACCTTTTTGGTCATGAAGGATCACAATATTTGCAGGGATATGTGGTCAAACCTACATTAGAAAATCCACTTCTTGGAAAAGTCCTTCTTTTGAAACCCTTTTTAAAAAGGCAAGAAATTTATTTCCTTCCTGGCTGGAGCATTTCTTCTGAAAGTGTTTTTGTTTTGGGCTGGGTTGGTTTGGGTTTTGCTAGCTTATTGGAAGCTTCCTACCTGGCTCTTCTGACCATTAAAATCAACTTGCAGGGGAAGCACCATAGTGCTATACTCAACAACAAAGTGAGACTAAACAATGCCTTCAGGAGGGAGAAAAAGCACAGAAAGTGTCACCGTATTAACGCAGACAAAGACAACATAATCCAGATAGTGGGGGAAATACCAGTGATATGAGTCTTGAACCAGGCACATTAAGAAGAACAAATCTTTGGTCTTGAAGTGACCTAACTGAAGCAGTGTTGTTTGTCAACAGTTTGTCAACAGTTAAAATGTTCCTCATATGTGTTGTGTTTACCTTTGCAAACTATAGCATAAGAATATGTGTTCAGAATATATTTTTGTACTACAGCTTGCATATCCTTTCAAAATTTCAACAGTTCTCTCTTCTTAAAGAATAAGAAAGATGAATTTCACCATAAGTGATTTTATAATAAGATGTTTTAATATTTTCTTGGAGTCTTTCTCTTGAAGGTCAAACAGCAGGAACAAATAAACAAACATGAAAATGTCTTGGAGTTCTGAAAACTGTATTTCCAGGACAAACAAGCTGTACAATACAGCTAAAAACTGAGAGCCAAGCATTACTGAACAGCCCATAAACTAAAGAAAAACCAAAAGAAGCCCAGAAAGACCACTCATGTTTTAAAGAATGTTGAGGAGCAGAATGTGAAAAATGTGCAATTTTGCATTTATCTTATTCAAATGACATAAAAAGAGTCCAAAATTGCAAGCTTAATTATTTTTACAGATGCCTGTTGAAATGCTTATTTTTTCAACTAAGTAATGTTAGAAGGTTTATGGACATAAAATATTTAATGCAATAGTACAAATAACATTGCAAGCACAGGATATTTTGGGATTTGCTTACTTCCTAAATTAGGTGCATGTAAGAACATACAAAGAGCACTGCTGGTTCAAATCTCAGGGCTGTCAAGCCTAGCATTAGGGTTGCATGCAGTCCACAAGCAGGATATGAATAGCCTTTGCTTCATCGCTTAAAGACAAACCTGCCAGACAGTTATGTAGTTTGGAGAACAGCCTGGTCAATTAGGTTGACATTATGTTCCCAGTATTGCAGGGGTCTCCAAACTTTTCAGAGTGAGGGCTGAAGGAAGATGTGCACGTGCGTATGCCCGCCCACCTGCACTCCTGCCCACCCAGTCTCTCACCCTCCCACACTCCCGCCCACATGCCCGCACACCAGGCCAGATAAAAAGGCAAGGTGGGCTGGATGTGGCCTGCGGGCTGTAGCTTGGAGACCCCTGCTGTATTACAAAATCAGGGAGGGGGTGAGCAGACTGGCCTCAATGAATGAGACTAACTGGTTGGTCCTCCTTTGTCTGCTGTTCATCTAACAAGGATCTTTGGATTACTACGGCTCTCATCTTCTCCAGCTATCGTGGACAACAGGAGTTGCAGTCCAGTACATTTGAGCAGAATTGGGGGATTCAAAACAGAACCTACTGAATTCATGGCAAAGTTTATACTTGAACTTAGATTTTTGTTTTTAGGTAGCAACTCATCACCTGGTTCCCTGGAGTAAGCTTAGCTGAACTCACACAGACTTCTGCAGAAACCTGTAGGGAATTGCATTGCTAGTCTCTCAGGCTATACAATAGGGGTAGATAACATGCAACCCAAATGCAGTCGGTAGCAACTCCGACCCCACACTATTATTATAAACAAAGACATTTGTCCAAAAATGTCCCTATATACTCAGGGCAGGGGGCTTTCTAACATGTTTTGAGGGCCCTACAGCACTCTTGGGTACCTCCTACACCGATTTTTCAAACATTAAAGATCAAGCTACTGAAGGAATGATCAAATATGCTGTTACACATGTTCTGAAACATAATTGTAATGGCTCTTTGGATCATGACTATAAAGAGTCTTAAGACCAACAGTGGAATTTTATTGGAAAAACAATTAAAACACACACAGATTGCATTGAAGAATGATCAAGATTGCTTAAGAGCGACCCATGTATCACAAAAAGATTCCAATAAATCTACCAGAGTCCTTTAAAATGAACACTTTGTGCTGAGTGTTTCTGTTTCATCACATTTCAAATGCCATATGAAAAAAACTAATGAACAAAAAGATCACAAAACGTTATTGACATTTTGACTAAATTAAGCAAGTGGATGTTGGAAACAGAAAGAAGCACACACTAGCAGCAAAACTGTTTGCATTCCACTGTGATTTCAAATGGTCTGAGAGGGGAGCGTTAGAGAACTTTGTTCGCAGACTGTCAAAACCACTTGAAACACTGGACTTTTTCATATGCATGTTGTCTTGTAAGTTGTATCTTGCTTCCAGAAGACAAGAGAAGGCAGGAGACAACAAATAAGAACTGTTGTTCTCAGTGTGTCGAGAGTTTACTAAACCATGTGAAACTATTATTTATATCTAGACTCTAATAAATATAGAAAGAGAATGTTTAGCCAGACTGTATCACTAGGAATCACCAGGTGTCCTAACAGCTGCCTAGAGAATGCTGGGAGTTGTCACCAAAAACACAAATTTGTGCACCTCTGTATCGTACACATCTGAGAATGGGATGCAGACATTCCAGACCAGATCATTTTGTGACATGTCCTGAGTCCTGAATTGGACACTGGAGTCAAGGACGCAGCACTAAAGGAACCTTCCACATTTCATGGAGCTGACTTGTAGGTCCACCCAAAGAGAAACTAACTTAGAAAGGGGAAGAAGCAGGAGCAAAACAGATCAAGAATGACAGTATTGTGGTACCATTGTCGTAGTGAAGATGTGGATTGCATCTATGAAAGCTCACTCTGAAAGACTCACTCTGTTAATCTTAAATACTTGCTTCAGTACTTGACTTGTTTTGTTGTTCTTGGTACAATACAATGTAACTGCCTCCCTGAAAACTGCCTGGGGAAGAAGGCTCAATATTTGGCCCAGATCCTGAATTCTTACATTCCACTTAAGGCTTCCAATTAATTCCCCAAACAATTTGCTTAGAACTCTGCACATTCTATAGCCTCACGTCTGAGGTGTCAGCAAGACTCCAAACCAAAGAGGTCTCATTGAGACTAATCTATTCTCTGCACTGGCCATCAAGATGTGTTCCCAGATGCCTTAGTGATATGGTATTGCCCTGAGTGCCCCACTCTCCCTCCACTCAACTTGTGCCTCACAAATGCTTTGCTCTCTGCCCTTGCTCAACCCACAGGTGCAGAAACTAGGCATAGCCATTATGCAAGTACTGTACAGTGGTGCCTGGCACAACGAGTGCACCGTAGAGCGATGAATTCGCTCTACGAGGCCGGTTTTGCGATCGTAAATGCGATCGCATACCGATGCCTCAATAGGGAAAAAATTGCAGAGCGAAGGTCAGTAAGCGGTTCGTTTACCGACCTTCGCTTTGCGCCCTGCCGATCAGCTGTTTGGCGGCTACAAAATGGCCGCCGGAAGCCGCAAAATGCCACGCGCAGCGTTTTCACGCCCTCGTTAAGCGAGGGGAGGGCGCGAAAATGGCTGCCGGCCATCGGAGAAACATCGCTGAACGGTGAGTACAGCAGCCAATTGGAACGCATTAAACAGTGGGCTTTTCTGTCCCGCTCAGCGATGTTTTCACACAGCGAGGGTTAATCCGGAACAGATTAACCTCGCTGTGCGAGGCACCACTGTATATAATGTAGAAGAAAGAGAAGGGAATCTCTCCAGATCCCACTTGACAGAAACTCCCAGCAGTCCTAGCCAGCACAGGTGAGGAATGCTAAGAATTGACAACATCTGGCGGGCTAACTCTTTGCTCGCTCCTGGTGGCAGGCCCACACAGTCTAGTATTCCACACTTGAGGAAAAAAATATTGTCACTGAAAGGATAATACATATCTGTTTGAAATATTATCAACATCATTCTTTATTATGGTCACAGACCAGCAAGATTATAAAAAGATAGAACATACAGAAACTCCTATATCGAGTATATGAATTCTTCTTTCAAGGTGATTGCAACATTTTCTCTCTAGTTCTCATAGCAATCAATAAAAATTTAGACACCCTCTCAGTAATATACGTGGGCACACCCTCTAAGCAGGGCAGTAACAAATCGGTGGGGCTACAGTGCAGAGAGATACTTATTAGTGGAGAGACTAGCTTCTTTCTGCAATCATCATACATTCTGCAGTGAAAAACAACATGTTCAACTGATTCAGTTTCTCCATTTCCACAAGGACAAGTTTGGTCATTAAACAGAATTTCCCTAAATCACCCATCTAATATAGCTGATGGTGATACAATGAAAATAAAAGATGGCTGCTTCTTGGGAAGAAAGCAATGACAAACCTTGGCAGCATCTTAAAAAGCAGAGACATCACCTTGCGTTAAAAGTCTGCATAGTCAAAGCTATGGTTTTTCCTGCAGTGATGTATGGAAGTGAGAGCTGGACCATAAAGAAAGCTAACCACCAAAGAATTGATGCTTTTGAATTGTGGTACTGGGAGGAGGCTCTGGACTGCAAAGAGAACAAACCTATGCATTCTAAAGAAAATCAACCCTGAGTGCTCACTGGAAAGGCAAATCCTGAAGCTGAGGCTCTAATTCTTTGGCCATCTCATGAGAAGAGAAGACTCCCTGGAAAAGCCCCTGATGTTGGGAAAGTGTGAAGGCAAGAGGAGAAGGGGACGACACAGGATAAGAGGGTTGAACAGTGTCATCGAAGCAACCAACATGACTTTGACCCAACTCTGGGAGGCAGTGGAAGACAGGAGGGCCTGGTGTGCTCTGGTCCATGGGGTCACGGAGAGTCGGACATGACTAAACAACTGAACAACAACAATAACAATGCTCTCCTATATTTTGGAATGGATGATGCATATAGGTATGGAGCAATGAAGAGTCTGTAGTTATTAATTTTATTGTAGATCGTGAAGAGTAGCGTTTATTAGCTGCAGTTCTTAAGTGCTGTAGGTCCAAGTCTATGAATCTCTGGACAACAAGGGATTTAACCTTCTGGTAGTTGTGACTATCCACATCTTCTACTGAGACACCTAACTAAAATAGCTTCTTCTCCATCTCTCTCAACCATTGGGTGATATAGGTATCCTTAAGCATTAGAGAGAGAGAACTACCAGGGACTGCTAGAAAGTGTAGATGTAGCCACCATTTAAAGGCTGCAATCCATGCCTTGACCAAATGCCCAGTTTCAGATAGATAGCAGCAAAACCCATGCAAGATTTTATTAATCATTTTATTTTTATTGTATTGAATTTTAATTATTGTAAGCTGCCCAGAGACCTCTGGGTAGAGTGGGCGGCATATAAATAAATAAATAAATAAATAAATAAATAAATAAATAAATAAATAAATAAGATGGAGGCCCAAGAGTTTCATTATGAAGGCAGATTGAAGTTTTTCAACTTGGGCATTGAATCCCAGTATCCAAATAGGGATACCATAAATAAGTTGGGCCAAAGTCTTGGCCTTATAAATTTGAATAGCAGAAGGGATATATTGGCCCCCTTGCATGTAGAAAAACCTTAGAATCTGCAGCTGACTGGAACTAGCTGAATTAGTCACCTGTCTATGCTATTCTGCCCAAGATCTCGTGTTCTGCAGTTGTATGCCTAAGCAGTTTATGCTGGCCACTTGCTTAATAGCCATTACCATTTAAGGTCCATCAATATTGTTTACAAGCTTTAGAGAACATCAGCACTTTTGACTTACTATAATTGATGATCAGATTGTTCTCAGAGCAATAATTCCCAAAGGCAGAAAGTAGCCTATTTAGCCCAGTTCTTGATAGTGATAGAAGTACTGCATCATCAGCATACAAAGGTAAACGTATCTTGGTATTTGATCGTTTGGGAGCATGAGAGTCAGTACTGCTGAGATGAGAAGACTGGTCTTTGAGAAATATGTTGAAGTGAAGGGAGGCCAAAACACATCCCTGTCTTACACCTCTTGTTACCTGAATTGGATTTGAGAGTTCTCCCTGCAGTCTAGAGCTAACTTGACTAGAGGCCTCATTGTATGGAGTTCTAATAAGGAACAATAAGTGCTTATCTATGGATGTTTTGCTTAACTTGACAAGGGTCAAGAGAGCAAGGTTCAAAATAAGCAGGAGCGTAAATGCAAACCAGAAAATTGACTTGTTGCTTCCAAGCCTCTGAATGCAAGTTATATAGCAGCAACAATCATCTAGTTCCTAGAAACATTCAATCCTGTTAAAACCCAGGGCTGGTCAACCTGATGCTCCTGTGAGAAGCATTCATGCGAGCCTCAGATCTTTGTGTTGTGAGTCTCTGCCGAAGCTTATCTTTCACTCTGGCTAGTGGGGGAGGAGAATCTGGCAGTGATTCAGCTGTCTGTGATACTAATTGCCCAGCATTTTCCTCAGCTGTAATTAACTCCTCTGATTCCAGGTCTTCAGCTGAACAGGTAGCTTTAAGATTGATAAAAGCGGTAAAGAGCTTGCCCCCCAAAAGGAGGTATACTTCTCTACAAGATGAGTCAGGACAAAACAGTGATCTAGTATTGAACGGCCAGCTTTGAAACCAATTTATTCTTCACCGATTATATTGTTATTCTCAAACCAACTGGAAAGTTTGCATTTTACATAGCATATAGGACTCCCACGACCTTCTTCTCCTTACCATAATACATTCTGTAAGCATTCCTTCACGTAGCACAAGCCATTTGAAAAAACTGCAAAAAGCCTGAGAACCTAGAAGAAGCTCTCTAACACATCCCATCAATCATCTTTTCTTACATCTCTTGGACCTCCCACTTTTTACACTTAATAGCTGTAAACCAATTAACTTCAAAGAGGCGTAGTACAACTCTCCACCCAGAATTCTCATGCGGTCCAGGTGCATTATTTTGCTCCCAATTAGGATGGTATATGTTGAGTCTTCACATGGGGCCTCCTTTGTCTTTGCCTCATTATTGCAGTTCCCTCTGTACCAGGCAAACTGAAAAACAGTTTCACTGCCTAACACATTCCACTGCCTTAAAATCATTTAACTTTGAACCGAACAGTCTCCATTTTCTCTGACTACACATCCCAGAGCAGATCATCACAGCCAAAACAGTTTATTATTCTTCAATTGTATGGCATGGAGGATTTGATTTCATTTTTCTTTCTCCTGTGCTCTTTTCTTTCGGAAGATAAGTGCCTTATATTGTCGTTTCAATTTGTAATAGATACCAGAAGACAGTTGTCTCCTCTGCCATGATGATGAGATGTGTAGTCAAAAACATGTCATGACGATGGAATATGGAGTCAGAGAAATGTAAAATGGAGTCAGATAGGTTCTGTGTGGAGATGATTTGAGGGACTTTGGAATGTGTTTTTCTAAGCTACATGAGAGTGTTTTTCTGAGGCCATTACAGCCAAGATCCAGATATCTTGAAGGCCAAATGAAGAGGCCCTGGGAGACTCAACATTCTAAGCTTGTTACAGAAGAGATAATCAACACCTGGACTCTCATGGGAATAATGGGAGGAGATGGGTGGTACAACCTCTAAAAAGTTAATTGGCTAACAGCCAGAAAGGCCATAAAGAAAGGAGGAGTTTGGGAAGGTAGAAAATGCACGATGGGTTATGTGAAAGTGTTTGATGGTGATTGATGGAGACTGATGATGGTTCATGTGGTTTACTGTTCCATGAAGGAGAGAGGATGTAAGTAAAGGAGAAAGAAGATGAGGGGGGGGGGCTAGCCCACCATAACTTACCCTAGTCTAGTTTTTAAGTGTTTATTATTTTAGATGGGAAATAGTTATCTTATTTAACTGCAATGATCTTTGAATATGTTCTTAATGCTGATGTTTATGCAATATAAACTGATTTCTAATGAAGCTCTATTTTTCTAATAAAAATTAATTATTAAAATTTCTTACCAAAGGTCTAGTCTCTTGAACAGCAGGGTCTGGCTAAATCCAAGAGTGGAGAGGGCCACAAACTAGCTATCATTTAAAAGTCCCACCTAACTGAGCTGTTGTGAGTTCTAAGGAATCACAAAGCCCCTGTGCCTGTACTTGCAAAGTACTGAGTAAATGTGAAGTGTTCTTTTAAGGTCAGACTTGTTTCAAAGGGCTTATGCTATGCACTGCTGAGATTTTGGGACTTGCCCCTGTGCAAAGGTGGTAGGTAAGTGCCAATCGAATTCTGTGGCTCAATGCCCAGCGGCCTTTTAGGGGGTCCGGTGCATCACATCCTCTATCATGATAATTTAGAGAGACCTGGATGATCTGCTTCTTAAGTAACATACAACCCTGATCGAATCATGTCTTGTTCCTATGGTGGTTGAAGCCTACTTGCTGGCTATGTATCCATAGATTTCTTTGAATATCAGAGAGAAGAACCTCATAATAGTATAACTTTCCCATGCCTTTACCAGCAAAAATTCCTTGGCATATTTGAAGACAGGCAGGAGATTCCATGTAGGAATTAAATATGCCCTCTGTTCTGGAGTTCCATTTCAATTTTTTTGCACAAGAGGACACTGAGAGGTTTGGTAATGGGCGTCCAGGGCTTGTTCTTGGCAGCCTTTCTTTTTATTTGTATCCAATTTTTAACCCTTCCCTTTAATTACATTCATGTGAGATGCTGGCACTCCTAATAGTGAGTGAATAAAGGGAGAGAGAAAGTCCAGCTGATCCTTAAATCCTTCCTTTCCCTTATGCTTGTTTTGGAACCACCCTGTGCCAGATGTAACCATATAGCATTTTCCTTATCCCATTAGACAATGCTACATTTAAGAAAGAATTTATATATATATTTGGTTTTCATCCCACCTATCTTGCATGAATGAGACTCAAGGTGACTTACTATTAAACTGGGAGAATGCAATGAATAAATGCTTTTAAGGTAAAGGTAAAGGTTCCCCTTGACAATTTTTGTCCAGTCGTATTCGACTCTAGGGGCCGGTGCTCATCCCAGTTTCCAAGCCATAGAGCCAGCGTTTTTTTTGTCCCAAGACAATCTTCCGTGGTCACATGACCAGTGTGACTTAGACATGGAACGCTGTTACCTTCCCACCGAGGTGGTCCCTATTTATCTACTTGCATTTGGATGCTTTCGAACCGCTAGGTTGGCAGGGGCTGGGACAAGTGACGGGCGCTCACTCCATCACGTGGATTCAATCTTACGACTGCTTGGTCTTCTGACCCTGCAGCACAGGCTTCTGCAGTTTAGCCCACAGCGCCACCACGTCCCTCTAAATGCTTTTAGAGAAACACTAATGGAAAAAATACCCTAATAAAAGACAGTATTTCCCATCACCTAATGAGGGGACCTCTTCTACCTCTTGGGGCATCAGTTGCCAAACGCGTGCCAGAACATAAATGACTCCTGGAAAAAAGGCAACTGGGAAGGAGTTAGCCCAATTATCTTCCTCAGTAGCATTCCAAGGCTTAGAGGCAGCCTCAGATCCTGTCTACTTCACTGATGATCAGCCTGGAACAGCCAAAAAGTGGGACAGGCAGATTTTCAGCCCCACCATAGCCCAGTTCAGCGGAGTGGAAGTGCTCACTGTAGCTCACTTCCATATGCATATATTTAAGATTTACCCTGGGGTACGATCCACAGGCTTTCTGTTTTGAAACTCCTTTATTCTGATTGTTTTATTCCACATGGATTTGGTTTCAATGACATGCTGTGTATGGAAATGCACTGTGAGTCTGCATTACATTGATGACAATGTCGATTCAGGTGATGATTTAAATAATAACGGCCATCTTTGTGTATGACATACACGTTTATTTGAGTGTGATAGTATTTTCTAGTGTGTTGCCTCTGGAAGCAGCATATTTGTGACTTTTCCTTTCATTTTTCGATGTCATTTGATTCCCCACTGTAAATTAATTGCCACTGGAGAACAGTGTGCTTATTCTTACAGATTTGCTAGTTCAGATATTAATACTTCACCACTGACAAGAACCAATGCATTTGTCTAAGCTAAAAGCTAGCCTCATCTTTCTGCTACACTGAAGCACTCTGGACTCACAAACAGCTGTCAGGTTGTGCCACAAGAAAGGAAACTTGGCTCTGAGGATACTTAACAAGAAAAGGCTGGCTTCTAGAAAGTCAGTGGATATATCTATATTTCCTTCTCTTCTTCAGAAGTTTTCCCATAGGAAATAAGATATGTTGTGTTGCGGCAGTTGCTTTGGTCTACAGTTAAATGCATTTAAATTTAACCCCTGCAGCTTTCACAGCTGCTAACCATCCCTACCATCTTTGCTGTTCTTTTCTTCTTCCATTCTCTCAGGACCACAATGCAGGAAACAAGTCATCCGGTCAAATTTCCAGCTTTAAGATATCTTCTAATACTCGAACCTTTCAAACAGTTGTGCACGTAACTTATTTCCCACTACACATAACCTTGCGGATTTGGCTGGTTATTCTGTGGATGCATAACCTCTTTTGGAGGCCCATGCAATTGCACATTGCTAGAACTGTGGGGTAGTCTCTATCCTGGCATGGTGCATATATTCAGATAAAACAAACAAAATAGAAGGACAAGCAAGGTCAGGTCTACATCAATCCACAAAAATTAATAATCTTTTTTTTCTAATTAGTGTAGGGGACATCATGAAATTGTAACAGAAAAGGGACAATATGTTTATGGACATGCTCCTACATTTAAAGCATTCCAACACATAGATGCCTTTTCTTACAAACCTTAAAGGAAAATGTTCTAAACATTTTAGCTTAATATAAGGCCAAGTTGTGTAGTTATTAAGTTTCCCTGAATGTTGTCCTGGAAAGTTTGTCCTCCAAACTTCCTGCAGTTTGAAATAGGGCAGTCCTTCTTGTTCTCTTGTTGGTTGGTAAGATGAACATCTGCTCCAGTTGTTCTTTTACATATTTGAAGGCTTACAACATTTCTCCAGCTTGCCCTATTCAGCTAACAAAGCTCTAACTCAGCATCCTTTTTGCAACAACGATCAGCTAGATCAGAGGTTCGCAACCCCCAGTCTGCAGCCCGGTGCTGATCCGTGGCCTGAGCCGGACCAGGCCACGGAGATAGACCTCCCGCCCCCCCCGCACACAGCTGATTCGCGCACACCCGTGTGAGCACCACGACGCTGTTTGTCCATGCGCACATATGTGTCTGCACAAGCACCGTGCCACTGTTTGTGCATGCACATGAGCGTTTGCACCCCGCACGTGCTGCACTGCCATTTGCATATGCACGCACACTCTCATTCACACAAGAGACAGAGAGCACTCATTCGCACATGCACACGAGCGTGGGGGTGCCCCGCTTTCCCCAGCTGGTCTGCAGGGTGAAAAAGGTTGGGGACCCCTGAGGTAGATGACTCTGAGAAGGTTAAAATAGGGCATTAATGCAGCATTCTCAGAATTGCTTTCCCTCAGCATGTAATTTTCAGAGGTATACTGTTCAAAGATACATTGTTCAGAGAGAAATGTAGGCAAGAAAGAGCTTAATGATTCCTTACACTCTTAAATTCAGATCAGGGCTCTGCCAGGATACTTTCAGTCTGGTTGCCTACATAAAGCACTTTTAATTTTTTAAAAAAGCATATTCAACACACAGTGTTTGTGGAAAGTAATGTTTCTTCTTTTTGGTCTCTGTGAATGCACATAAATGGGTGAGGTCTGCACCTGTGTAGGACTCCTCGGAATTTTCTAGAGCTTTCAGTCACACATTTGCTAGGATTTCCCCCCTAGTGTCCATGCTCTGTCCATCTGAAGAGCCCCTCAGTTCCTTTCTGCCACTGCTGAGGTTAGACTCCTTTCAATGCTGGAGCTGCATTTCACTTCTTCTACCTCTAGTGAGGCTGTTCCTTTTTTCTAAAGTTCTTTCTTAGACATTCACTGCAAGCAATCTTTCCCTCCTCCTCCTCCTCCCCCTCCCCTTCTCCCTTCCCACTTTCCCACCCTTTTATGGCCCAGGCAATTGCCATCAAATGGTGCACCTCCTGTGCAAACAAGATTCCCCTCTCAGATAGTGACGATTAGTGCCAATTCTGTTTGGGGGAACAACATCGGACCCACTCGTGCCAGGAGTGCAGAAGTCTCACTAAGCCAGCTCTCAAATGTAGACTGCAACGCCTCAGATCTTTTCTTTGGGATCGCTCCCTGAAACCACCCAGTACCAATGCTCCTATGAACATGGACCCTACCTCAACTCTGATCCCAAGGACAGACGCCTTTACTTCAGCCAAAGTGTCATCATCGGCACTGACACTGAAGCTAGGCCTGTCTTACTCCAAACCATCAAGCAAGCTGTCTTCGCAATCAAAATCCTTGATATCGAAAGTGGAGACCTCTACAGCCTCAGCTTGGGACCTGACTTGTCCTAAGCAAAAAGAAAAAAGAAAACTGGATGAACCTACAGACTCTTCACACCGGAAAAGTCCAAGCATTCCTCTAAGAATGTACAGGCCCGAGTCTACAGTTGAATCCAACAGGCTCCCATCTCCCATACTGGAAGAATCATCCAGAGATGCTGCAAGCCTTGAATCAGCATCGGAAGATAACAGTCCATCCATATCACTCTCAGGCCAAGCTCTATCCTCTGGTTTGAATCAATCGCCTATGGCTATACGCTGACTGATGCCTTTCACAGCCCGGCCTCTGCCCACACCAGCTCTACATCCACTGGTTGGGCCATGGCTATTCAGCTATTGGATTCAGCTTCTACCATGCAAGAATCACCACCACCCGGGCGGCAATCTGCTAAAACACTGCACCTATCAGCATGCTATTCATGCCTAGAGACCCATTATGTTCACAGGCTGATTCAGCACAGAATTTACTTTGAGGGCAATTATGAAGATTACAGATGGGTTCAATGATGGCATGAGCACTTGGACCAATATCAGGAACCTGTTGACTACTACTACTACTACTACTACTACTACTACTACTACTACTACTACTACTACTACTACTACTACTACTACTACTACTAAACCAAGAGGGTCCATTGTATGTTCATCACCATCGCCACCTTGATATTGTGCCCACGTCACTCCTGCAATTGCACTGGAACCTCATTTGCATGAGCCAGTGGGAGGACAGGAGGGGCGGAGGCAGAGTCTGGTGAGAGTAGGGTTGCCGTATACATGAGTACCAAAAGGAGGACATAGAAAGACAAAAAGGAGGACAGAGGAGGACGTATTGAATGTTTCATTTGAATCGTTCCAGATTAAACCTGCAATCAATACAATTTTATTACAATAGCTGCCAATAAATGTCTCTTAGTGAACCAACCAAGAAACAGTCATGTTAAAAAATAAAAATTAATTCAATTGAGTCTTTTTTCCAAAATACAGTGGTGCCTTGCATAGCGATGTTAATTGGTTCCAAAAAAAACATCGCTATGTGAAACCATCGCTATGCAAAACACCATTTCCCATAGGAATGCATTGGAAACCGGTTAATCCGTTCCAATTGGAACGGATTGCCGTTGTTAAGCGGAAAAACCCATAGGAAACATCGCTAAGCGAAACAATGTATCCTCCATTGGAATGTATTGAAGCTGACTCAATACATTTTAATGGCTTTGCGAAGTCAATTTTTGCAAAATTAAGTGTGTCATAAAAGGGTCAAAAATAGTTTTAAATGCTTGGATTAGCTTCTGCACCCTCTAAAACGGATGCAAAAGTTAATTTGGCTTTGATCTGACTTTTCATTAATTTATGGTGAATTTTTTCCCCCCAACTTTTGACAGCTGTCAAAATTTGACAGCTCCATTATTTCCTATGGGGGAAGAAAAAATTCACAAAAAATTAATGAAGACTCAGCAACTGTTCTAAATTCTTGGGTTCGTTAGAGGACCCCCTAAGTTGTGTGCAAACCTGATTTGGCTTTGATCTGAACTTTCGTTAATTTTTTGTAAATTGTTTTCTCCCCCATAGGAAAGCATGGAGCTGTCAGATTTTGACAGGTCCATTGGTTCCTATGGGTCAAAAAAAAATTCACAAAAAATTAACGAAAAGTCAGATCAAAGCCAAATCAGGTTTGCACATGACTTAAGGGGTCCTCTAACGAATCCAAGCATTTAGAACCGTTTTTGACCCTTCTAAGACACTTTTTTAATTGGAAAAAAAACATCGTTAAGTGAAGCAGGGGACCTAAAATCGCATTCGTTATGCGAAGCATGGTCCCAACTTCGCTAAGCGAAAATCGCCCATAGGAAACATCGTTATGCGATGCATATTATTTTCTAAAAAAACACATCGTTATGCGAATTCATCGCTAAATGAGGCAATCGTTAAGCGAGGCACCACTGTACCAAAAAACATTATTTAAACAGTCAATTGTACCCAAACCCACCCTGGCCCGGCTGTGGGATTGCCCCAGCCGCTCGCACTCTGCACAGGCTCAGAGGCAACCTTGCTAATCTGGACACCCAAACAAGGCTCTGGCACAGGCAGGGGGAAAGTGACACTAGGCAAAACCAAATGAGGCAGCCTCCCCTCCCCCGAGGGTCATAAGTTCAAGGCTGGGGAGTTTGGGAGTTGGATTCCCCAAAAGGGACTTCGAACACACACAGTCCGGGCGCTTGCCTTCCCATTGATGCACTCAGGGGCTGCTTGTTCCTGCCTGGCTCGGCATGCAACGCTCCACTCGTGCTGCCTTTCTGGGCTCCACGTGGGCTGAGCGGGCATGGCGGATCACCGAGCAGCTGCGGCGGCAGTGGGAGGAAGTGCTCCAGCACCGGTGGCAGGTGGCGGGGTGGGCAAGCAGGTGGGGGAGGGGAAAGCCAGGGGAATGGGGTCCTTCCACCTCTCCCCCTCCCATCCAAAATTATAACATAAAATATACAAAAGCCTGAACTTTTAAAAGTTTTTATCTTTGCCTGCCTGACGGAGGACATTAGTCTAAAAAGGAGGACATGTCCTTCTTTTGCCTGACATCAGGCAACCTTAGGTAAGAGAGTCAGTTGTGTCAGTTGGAGAGTGAGAGAGAGTTAGAGAGAGAGAGAGAAATGAAATAGATTTGCAGAAAGAGCTAGATAGTCAAAGTTAGAAGTGTGAGTTGTAACAAGTAAATACACAAGGTGGTTAAATTGCAAATAAGTAAAGAAAACATAACATTTCAATGATTGTGATTCTGGGTAACTAAATAAAGATCTGTAATTGTTGGCAGCCAGTGTTTGAGTAAAATAATTTACATTGTGGATAAAAGAAATCCACTGGTGGCAGTGAAAGAACGGCACCAGCGTGGGCCTGTGGTTTGTGGGACACAAACAGGGCACAGGGTGGATGTCACAGTCCCCATCCACACTCTTGGGAACTGCAATCTGACCCAGATTTGGTATTGAAGCCTACCAAGCCTCACTTAAGAGGCCTCTTCCTCTGAACACTCTGCCTGGGCCCAAACAGTGATCAATGTTGGAGCGAATTCGCACTTCCTCTACATCAGCATCTCCCCTATAGCCAATTTTTGAGAATAAAAAGAAATTGCACCATGAGAGAGGACTGGGAGCAGGAATCCCAGATGTTGAAAGACCAACTAAAAGGTAGGGGCTATCCAGATCAGGTAATAGAAAATAGTCTTGCTAAGGCCACCAGGATGAAGTGCAGCGATCTCCTAAATAAAAAAGTAAGGACACCTACGAACTATGTGAACTGTATACTGACATATGACCATGTAACAACTGACCAAATGAATAAAAAGGCACTGCAACATTCTAGAAGATCTAGAGAGGTTTGAAGAGGAAATACATATATCTTCCAAAAGGACTAAGAATCTAAGAGATATATTGATTAGAAGTGAGTACAAAGATACTACACCATCACTAATTCCCAGTGTTTTACCTGGTATGTCTCCCCCCCCCCCCGCAAGAGGACATCATCCATGTGGGCATTGTGTTTATTGCAGTAATACAAGGCTCATGTCAGAATTTATAGAACCACGGAACAAAAAGGTTTACACCCTGAAGGAATTCACTAACAGTTATACCAGGGGAATAATCTATGCTATAAGATGCCCATGTAATAAACTCTACATAGGAAAAACCTCTGGACCTCTTAAAAATACGAATGGGTGAACGCCTCAGTAATTTAAGAAATAAACAACTAGGCAGTCCTTTAGTTAGCCATTTTACAGAAATGAACCATACAATAAAAGATTTAGTGTTCTGGGCCGTGGACAGAGTTCCTGGGAACTGTGAAAGGTCTTTACTGAAAAGGGAAATTGACTGGATCCTGAAATTGAACACCCCAGTATCTCATGGGTTAAACGAAGAAATAGACTTTCTCCCTTTATGGACTGGTTTTCTTGCCACCCTGCACAGCTGTGTACAAATGCCTCCTCTCCTAGTGCCTGCACTTTCGAACACTTTCAATTAGATTTGGAGCTGATATAGACCAAAGAAAGGTTCAGAGAGTACCTAATCTAATAATCTAGAGGTCATCAACACCCAGTCCCCGGCCCGGTGCTGGTCCGTAGCCTGAGGCCAACTGGGCCGCGAAGATAGACCTCCAACCCCGCCCCCTGCATGCACTCACCTCTGCAAATGCTGTTTGAGCCTGCATGTGTGCTCGTGCGCATGCACAAACAGTGGCACAGCGCTTGTGCAGGTGAGAGACAGAGCTGTCTGCCGGAAACTTGAAGGTCCCAAAACAAAAAGACACTGCTTTCCTTCTCCTCCTCTTTGACTGGTGGAGCATTGTTAGTGGGTGGGGACTCGGTTCGCGGGGAGGGAGAACAAGCAGCGCCCTTTCTTTTTGAGGAAGGAGTGCAGGAGGGTGAGCCAGTGCTTCCCTTACTCCCCAAACTGAGGACGCTCAAGGCGAAGGAAAAGGGGGAAGCGCCGGGGGGGGGGCTCGTAGTCCATGCTGCCGTTTTGGAGCCGAAGAGGGTCTGAGATTCTCCCTTGTCCCTGATATCAGACACTCCTTCCCTCTTTCTTCCCAGCCATCTGAATCTTTCCATCAGCCACTGCCCACTTTCTCCCCCCCTCCAGCCATGGCCCGTGTCCCGCTGGTTCTGGCGGGGGCTCCCTTACCAAATGCCTCCAGGCTTGTCAGCCTGTTAAGAGATACAGGCTTTGTGCCTATTTGTTGTTGTTGTTTAGTCGTTACATGGACCAGAGCAGCTAATTTCTGCTTATACTTTTTGTCAAAAAGCCTGGCATGTCCAGGAGAGGAGATTCAAGCAGCCTTACCAGCAACGCTGGTGGAGCCTTAGGAAAAGATAAACTTTTCAGCAGCCTAATCTGTGCCCAAGGCAGAGAAAGCTGACGGGGAAGAGAACTAGCATAACAAAGATGCCAATTCCAGCCTCGTTTCTCCTCTCTTTAAGCATCTTTCCTCTTTTAAAAGCAAGTTCTTATTTATTTCCTTAAGTCACCAATCCTCCTCTGGGTCTTATGATTCTAAAACAAACTCCCTACATATTAAGCCAGATTGGGTGCTGGGATTTGCCATCATTGTTTTTAATTTCTGCTAGTCAGAGGTTTGCTTGCAGCAATATATGGAGTACCTTCCATGCTTGATGCTTAGCCTCAAGTCTATATACAATCGGGCTGGGTATTTTCAAGCCAACTTTAGGATCCCTGCTGGTTTTACAGCGCAATATTCAAGAGTGCAACAGAATTGGGAGAATTGCTTTGATGGTGGAAAGCAGGGATGGCCACAAATCTTTATTAGGGACTCCCTGCCCCTTTCACTCCCAGATCCTTGCCTTGACTCTTATGCTCATAAGCATGCTGTTGGCACTAAACTATTCCCATGGTGGTGTAGAATTAATATTGCTATTTAATAAGAATACTTCTGACTGAAATTTTCAGCCATCTCTTGAGTTAAGATACACAATAAAATGTTGGTGTATTTAAATGTTGGTATGCTTATTGAGTGCATAGGAAAATTCAGTCTCAGCATCTGGGTGTTTCTTTGCTTAATGTTTCGTTTGGGATCTTAAGACAACTTTTGTAGCTGAATTCTATGCAGAATTAAACATCCTTAAATGTATTTACATAGAAGGAATGAGAAACCTCTCATAGTCCAAGAAAAATGACTCCTCTGTTTAAGGATTTTGTCGTATTTCTAACTGTTCTGCCACACATACATATACCAATGCATATTCTCTACCTAGAAAACCCTGGAAAGGGTTGTCACTTGATGACACGCTGTTAGTATTATTGTCTTATTAGCTGGCAATTCATGGGTCATTTTGGGGCATATGTTCCTAGTGACTTGGCACACAATCTAAAATCTCAGCTAGTGCTTGTTAACTGCCAGCCAGAAGCTCCTGGAACTTTTTGTTTGTCTTCCATGTATGTAAGCAACAGGATTTCAGCCATAGTTTTAATGCAGATACATATTTTATGTGCAAAGCTACAATCTTCATTACATTTACCTGAGTGTGAGTCACAGTGAACTCAGTTGACAGAAGTCATTTGTAGCTTAACTTGTACAAAATCATCTCGCACATGTCTCTGCTAGTACTGTCTTTACCTTTACACACTCTGTGTGTCTAGTGTAATTGTCTAAAAAGAGATCCAAATTTATTGCTGTTCTGTTTCTTTGACAAATAATTATGTTGGATAACCGAAGTTAATTAATTTGGAAGTTTTCCAAAGACTGAAACTCAGACTCATCTGAGCACCTTGTCAATTAGCTGCAGTTAGCTGTGGCAAGTTATGCAGACCTTGCCCACATACTAGTAGGATTCCATCCACTGGCTGAAATCTTGTGCAGTTACACAAAAGGCATATGTTTTAGACACAAATTACCCAAAATGAGGAAGTTTCTGTAGACATCTGTTGCATGCAGATAACATCTATGGAGATTTCTTAATGAAAGGCAATTTGTGTCTAAATGTTATAATTTTGCATTGCTGTGCAACAGAATGTAAGCCATTGACGTATTTTATTTAACATTCCTTAGCTTATCTGGCACAATGTGATGCTGTGCTGGTTTTTAAATTAAGAGCTACAGTGGATATAAAAATGTACACACCCCTGTTAAAATGTCAAGTGTCTGTGATGTAAAAAATGAGACAAAGATAAATCATTTCAGAACTTTTTCCACCTTTAATGAGACCTATGAACTGTACAAAGTTGAACAAAAAACTGAAATCTTTTAGGTGGAGGGAAGTAAAATTAAAAAAAAAATGAAATAATATGGTTGCATATGTGTGCACACCCTTAAACTAATACTTTGTCGAAGCATCTTTTTGGGTTTGAGTCTATTAGTATGGCACATCTTGATTTGGCAATATTTGCCCACTCTTCTTTGCCAAAATGCTCCAAATCTGTCAGTCTGCAGATTCCTGGGCACAGCCCTCTTCAGAACACCCCACAGATATTCAATCAGATTCAGGTCTGGGCTCTGGCTGGGCCATTCCAAAACGTTAATCTTCTGGTGAAGCCATTCCTTTGTTGATTTGGATGTGTGCTTTGGGTTGTTGTCATGCTGAAAGATGAAGTTCCTCCTCATGTTCAGCTTTCTAGCAGAAGCCTGAAGGTTTTGTGCCAATATTGACTGGTATTTGGAACTGTTCATAATTCCCTCTACCTTGACTAAGGTCCCTGTCCCAGCTGAAGAAAAACAGCCCCAAAGCATAATGCTGCCATCACCATGTTTCACTGTGGGTATGGTGTTCTTTTGGTGATGTGCAATGTTGTTTTTGCACCAAACATATCTTTTGGAATTAGGGCTGAAAAGTTCAACCTTGGTTTCATCAGACCATAACACTTTTTCCCACATGCTTTTTTTTTTTTTGAGAGAGAGAGAGAGAGACTTCAGATGTGTTTTTGCAAAATTTAGCCGGGCTTGGATGTTTTTCTTCACAAGAAAAACCTTCCATTTTGCCACTCTTACCCCATAGCTGAGACATATGAAGAATACGGGAGACTGTTGTCGCATGTACCACACAGCCAGTACTTTCCAGATATTCCTGCAGCTCCTTTAATGGCGGCCTCCCTGACAAATTTTCTTCTAGTCTTTTCATCACGTTTGCAGGGAAGTGCAGTTCTTGGTAATGTCACTGTTGTGCCATCTTTTCTCCACTTGATGATGACTGTTTTCACTGTGTTCCATGTTATATCTAATGCCTTGGAAATTCTTTTGTACCCTTCTCCTGACTGATACCTTTTTAACAATGAGATCCCTCTGATGCTTTGAAAGCTCTCTGTGGACCATGGCTTCTGCTGTAGGATGTGGCTAAGAAAATGTCAGGAAAGACCTACTAGCACAGCTGATCTTTATTTGGGATTCCTCAGAGGCACTTTAAATGATGGCATAACATACTACTGCATAACAAGTACCCCCACGCATGGACGCCCCCCACGCCTCATTCACAGACGCCACCGGCAGCAGCAGACCCCACCGGTCCTTGGAAGAATGGTCTTCAACAAAACCAATCCCTGGCATTAAAAAGGTTGGGCACCACTGTAATAATCAATATCTAATGTGTGGCTTTGTGTTATGCTCAGCTCCTGAAGAAGGCTTTGCCGAAATGCGTTGAGCCAGAGCTTTTTAACAACATTTGAAGAAATACAGAATAGCTTGTTTCTACTTTCTACATCCTGAGATTATGAACAACCTCCACAAGATCTGCAAGATCCCATTGTACTCAGCAATACCATAAGTACCCACACACTCAATGGCAATAACCATACCAACAATATAAGCCTGTCTCCATTGACAGATTGCATCCTGCATCTCCACCCATGGCCTCCCAATGTTATTGGCCTCATGCCTCCAGGCAGCAATCCTGCCAACCCTCCAGGCAACTGGAGAGGAAACCCAAACAACATTTTTACTGTCATTTCCTGGATCTGCCACTTTCCCAGATCTACACACTCCCAAACTGGCTACTTTTTTCCACGTATGGACACGTATAATCAACAAATCTTGGGCCCTACCCTACCCATCCAGTTTGGCTACCTCACAGAATCAGCAAAACTCCCACCTACAAGCTGCTTAAAGCATACCAATCCTTCCCCCACCCTGGAGAATAATATTTCATCACTCCTACTGAAGGCCGTTATCATGGGAATACCATCAACAACCGGGATACTGAGTTCTACTCCTGGTACTTCACAGTTCCCAAAAAGGATGGTGGATTCTGCCCTATATTAGACCTAAGGAACCTCAACTGGTACATCCAACTCAGATGTTTTTGAATGGTCACTCTAGATAGCGTCATTCCTCTTCTCTGCAAGGGTGATTGATTCATAATCATTGACCTACAAGACACCTATTTCCACATCTCAATCCACCTCCGGTTTACTCTTCACAACACCATATTCCAGTTCAAGGCCCTCCCCTTCAGCCTCTCCGCCACAACCAGAATTTTTACCAAGTGTTTTGCTCTAGTCACCACATACCTACATCTCCATCACATTACAATCTTCCCCTATATAGATAGGCTTATGATTGCAGATGCATATCACAAACCTAAGCACAATGCTCAATTTATCCTCTCTACTCTGGTAGATCTCAGGGTCCAGGTAAACCTCTCCAAGTCCCACCTCGAGCCCTCCCAAAGTGTTGACTATTGGGGCCCACCTAGGCTCTCATGTTGCCAGAACCTTTCTCCCTCACAAGAGGATGGTCAGGTTCAAGAAAGCAATACTTCCATTTCATCTTCTGGCCTTAGTGACAGCTCAACAGGCTCAATGTCTCCTTTGGCTCATGGCATCAATCACCGTAGTGGTATAGCACACCAGGCTGAAGATGCATTCCTTTCAGTCTTGGTACTTGTCCCTCTTCAACACCCAGACAGACCATCCCTCCAAGCACCTCAGAGTAACACCCGAACTAACTATCTGGTAGACTTCAGTCGCCAATCTCTCAATTGGTTGGCCATTCCGCTCTCTGCAGTTCACTGTCCAGGTGACGACAGATGCAAGCCCCACCAGTTGGGGCACACAGTGCAACAGCCACAGCATATGTGCTATCTGGTCAAAGAGAGAAAAACAATTGCATAAAAATTACTTAGAACTATCAGCAGTGATCAAAGCCTTCCATGCATTTCAATCCCTCATTGGGGGCCGTGCAGTTCAGGTGACCACAAAAAAATCAACAAATGGGGTGGCACACACTCACTATCCTTTCTTTTTCTAGTGGTACAATTCTGGGAATGTTGCTATAGCTGCCACATCTTTCCAGTACTGGTCCATGTTGCCACAAAAGACAACAAAGTGGGAAAGCATGTAAGCTCACCACCCAGACGCACAAATGGACACACCATCAAACCACTTTTCTCCAACTATGCTGCAAATGGGGCAACCCCATTATGGATACCTTTGCCATGGAGCACAACACAAAGTGCACCTGATACTGCTCCATGGCAGGAACAGGTGCTCACTCTGTAGGAGATGTCTTCATGACATGATAGGGCCCAGGTCTTGTAACAGGTTTACCCCCATTCCTCTAATCCAAAGAACAATCATCTGCCTACGTCAGGAGCCCAAGAATGCTCTTTTCGTAGCACCCTGGTGGCCACACCAGCCATGGTTCACCACACTGAAAATAATGTAATTGAACTTTCTCTGCCTCCCACGATCCCACCATCTTCTAACACAGGATAGCGGCAGTGTCTCTCACTCAGACCTCGACTCTCTCCACCTCACTGCCTGGAGGATTCACCCATGGTAACCTCTGTTCTTGCCAGAGCAAGGAAGCCCTCTATCATCTTGCTGTACTGCTGTACAAATAGAATGTTTTCACTACCTTTTCACAGTCTAAGGGCCTCTCAGCTCTACAGTTTACTCTGGATATGCTTCTCTCCTTCACTTTTTCAAACATGGACTATCTCATTCCACCTTAAAGGTCTACATAATGGCTATCATCGTACATCAACCTACAGGTTCAGAAGCATCAACCTTGTTTTCCCACCCAGCCCTCAAGAGGTTCCTTAGAGGGTTCAAGAACACTCGACCTTTCCCCAAACCTCTAGCCCCACAGTGGTCTCTGAGACTGGTGCTCCACTGTTTGACCCATTCACCCTTTGCGCCTCCAACCACTATTCTGCACAAGTTTCTTTCCCTTAAAACATTGTTCCTGGTCACCATTACATTTGCCAGATGGGCTAGCAAATTAGCAGCACTGCGAGTAGACCCTCCTTACCCCCAATTCCCCCCAGACAAGGTCACCCTCTACACAAATGTCTCCTTCTTGCCAATGTTGTCTGCAATTTTTCATGTCAACCAATCCATTGTCCTCCCAACTCTGATCCCATCTCCTTTCTCAGACTTGGAGCACATGCTCCAAACCATTGATGTGAAGCGTTCACTCGCTTCCCATTAGGCTGATTTCTGAAAGTCACCTTGCCTATTCATCTGTTACCAGGGGCCGGACACGGGATATAATGCATCTTTCCTGCTGGACCGTCCAGGTCATCACCCTGGCTTATGAGCTGGTGAATCTCTACATCCAGGGCCTTGCTCAAGGGCATTGATATTTCACACATTTGCAGGACAGCTACCTGGTCCAGGCTGGATGCAAACTTTGGACGAGCTGTCTTGATGTCTATGTAATGCCCACCTTCCGATAAATTAGCTTGCTAATCACCCATTCACATGCATTTACTGCGACTATGAAAAAAGAGAGGTTATCTACCTGTAACTCTGGTTCTTCAAGTGGTCATCTGTAAATCCACATGTCCCGCCCATCCTCTGAGGAACTGGGAGTGTGAGGAAGCATTTTGTGCGTGAGTGACTATGGGGAAGGAGCCTCCGAGAGCTGGGTGGGCAGAGCCTGAGAGGGGGGAAGCAGTGACAGGGATTCCTAGCAAGTTAAAGCCCCTGGCTGGCCAGACAAGAAACAACCCCTACTTGTTCTTGCACAAGATGTGAAGCAGAAATTCCTGGAAATTAGCTTAATTCTTCTCATCCTGGCTTCCTTTTTCATTTTGTAGATTATAATTACTTTTAAATTTCCTATTTTACTGTCCTGTGCTTCTTTTGTATTTTTGGACTTTTACAGAGTACAGAAAAATAATTCAAAGTTTAAGCAACCCTGCTATTTTAATAATACGAGTATATACTGGAGAGTTAACAATGATCTACAATTAACTAGCTAAATAATATTTGTTAGTTATACATTTATTTAAGAAATAATTGACCAAATTAAAAATTCTAATTGACAAAATGGGCAGGTAAATTTGCGGAAATTATGTTGCCATCTCAAGCCCTGTCAATATGGAATTAAAACTTTGTTAATGTCCTATCCTTGACTTTGCTCAACTCTTGCAAGCTGCCCAAAGCTCTGGTTATTGGGTGTTTTAGTAATAAAATAAATAAGTGAACAAACAGACCAACAAATGGAATCAAAGAAAAGTATTTGAGTGTAAACTTAGAGAAGCTTACACTCTAATTTCCAGTTTCACACAAAATTCTATAAACAGGTTACCCAAGAAACAGAGATGTTGTGTCCTAAGGAAAATTGTAATAGTACTGTAAGATCTTTTTGTTACTGTTGTGTGCTGTCAGGTTGCCTCTGATTTATGGTGACCCTACGAATAAGCGATCTCCAAAATAATCTGTCCTCAACTGCCTTGCTCAGCTCTTGTAAATTCAAGCCTGTTGGTTTCTTTAGGGAGTCCGTCCATCTTGTGTTTGGTCTTTCTCTTTTCCTGTTGCCTTCCACCTTTCCCAGCATTGTGGTCTTTTCCAGGGACTCCAGCCTTCTCATGATGCGCCCAAATAGGACAACCTCGGTGTGGCGGAATGCCCAAGTCATGCCTGCCCATCATATGGAGCTCTAGGGCACGAGCCTATGGCAGGATAGGAGGGGTGGAGTCAAAAGAACACTTGGAGACTGAGGGGAGTTGGAGAAGAGTTTTTGAAGGGTTAAGACAGATTGGAAAGTGGGTGTGGGTTAGAGAATAGATAAGAGATAAAAGTAATAGGAAATAGATAGACAGTCATAATATATTGTTACAGTGGTTAATGTGAATGAATACAAAAAAGCAAACGTGTAATCCTATCCAAGTTTAATGACTGAACAATGAAAGAACATCAATGACTTTACTTCTGTGATTTAACAATCAAACAATAAATAAACCTGTTATATTTAGCAGCCCGGGTCTAAGAAACATATTTGGTACAGTGTGGATAAAGATCCACTGGTGGCAGCGTGTAAAAGGGAGAAAATAATACATCATATCCGAAGATGGGCCTGTGTTTGAGGGAACACAAACAGGAGACACTGGGGAACATGACACTCGGTTTCATCATTTTTGCCTCAGAGATAGTGATAGTGCCTCAATATTCAGGTTTTATTAGTGTTGGCACTTTGGAATAAATAAGTTGTTTTTGTGTTGCAGTTTGGGCACTCAGGCTCAAAAGGTTTCCCCATCACTGCTATAGGGGAATGTCCTAGCAAACACATGACTAAAAGCTCTAGAAAGTTCTGAGGAGTCCTTTGCAAGCACAGACTTAACCCATTTGTGTACATTCACAGATGACCACTCAAAGAGCCAGAGTTACAGGTAGGTAACCTCTCTTTTCTTCTACTTTCCAAGTGACAATTCTCTTGACATAACGCAAAGGGGAAATTGTTGTACAGATTAGCACATGAGACTAAGTTATGGAATAATAAGCATATATCAGTAAGACTGTATGTGCAAATGAAGCTGTTAAAAAAGTTTGTCTCATTTTTGCTTCACTTGTCAGAGACCTACCAGCTCCCTTGACCCATCTGAGTTCTGCACCACATTGTGAAACTTATTTCTTTTCATAAATTCAGGAATATTTCTGTCCTTATTTTTTTCCTCAAAAGTATACATTTTTAAAAAATTGCTAAAGTGGCAGATGACAAATACACATATTCTGTATGCTTTTTTCCTGTTGATCAAATACAGTCATGCCGCGCTTTATGATTACCCCGCATTAAGACGAAACCGCATTACAACATTTTTGCAATGCAAAACGATGGTCTGAATAGGGGTTTTTCGCTTTGCGATGATCGGTTCCCTGCTTCGGGAACCGATTCTTTGCAAAACGACGGTTTTAGAACAGCTGATTGGTGCTTTCAAAATGGCCACCAGGTAAATAAAATGGCTCCCCGCTGTTTTCTGGGATGGATTCCTCACTGCACAGGCACCGAAAATGGCCGCCCTATGGAGGATCTTCACTGGATGGTGAGTTTCCAGCCCACTGGAACGTATTGAAGGGGTTTCAATGTGTTTCAATGGGCTTTTTATTTTCGCATTATGACATTTTCGTTCTACAGCGATTTCGCTGGAACGAATTAACGTCGTAATGCGAGGCACCACTGTATATGCATTTTAACGATATCACATGCCTTTATTTATTTGGAATGCAAAATATATTGTGTCAGAAACATGCACAATTTTAAAGCCAATTGTTTATCTCTGGAGGTCACAGAACAGTACCCTGTTTCCCTGAAAATAAGACCTAACCTGAAAATAAGCACTAGTATGATTGTTCAGGATGCTCTTAATATAAGCCCTACCCCCAAAATAAGCCCTAGTTAAGTGAATCCCCGCCCTCCACCATTGTGCAGCAACCAGAAGATGACATTACTGTATTTGAATAAATGTAGATCATTGTATATGAAAAAAAACTTCCCCTGAAAATAAGTCCTACTGCATTTTTGGAGTAAAAATTTATATAAGACCTTGTCTTATTTTTGGGGAAACACAGTATGTATGTAGGTAAATACAATACTCAATTAATTACTTTTCTATCCATACTTGTGAAGGTTAGGAGAAAGCCATCAACAGCAGCTTCACTTTGTAAACACTGCCATCTCCTGAGGGAAAACACACAAAGCACTACTCAAGATTCAAGAATAAACACAAAAATCAGTAGGAAGTGGTTAAGCTTGCTAAAACCATATGGCAAACCTCAATATGGATGAAATATGTTCTCAGGGTTACATCAAATCCTCCCAAGACCAAGACAATAAATGTGAATAATGTCTATGGAAACGGGTTCTTTACAGCTCCTTGTAGGTTCACTTTAAATTATATTTAGAAAGAGGCAAATTGAATAAACTACACAAATTGCAGATGAGTTGAAGAGCTGTGATTAAGAATGAGATACATACATTCAAAGGTACAAGGAAAGCACATGTGCCTTTATTTCTTAGGAATGGTAATAACAAGTATAGCTTACAAGTACAGAAGAGTCCATATAGTACAGTTCTAGCTGCTTCTGTTCAGAGAAAGAGAGAAATACAGAAATATATTTAAATGCAGCACCAAGTATCAGCAAAGCAGGGACTACAAAGAACAAAAAATTATGAAGCATTCTTATATGGAAGTAGTTTAGGGGTGAAACCAACTTAATGGTAGAAAAAGCAGTATGGTACATAAAAATAGGTCCAGCACCGAATTCAGTCAGTTACGCTTGCCAGCATTAACTTTATCACTACAAATTTCAGCAGTGAATCATGACAAGATTAGAAGGCAGGGTAGGCTTTTGCTATCATGCGCCAGTTGTGTGACTCCATGGCTATGCTCACTTCTTAACTTGTGGCAGTTCACTGCTGAATTTTATACTATTGGAATTACGCTAACATAAATATGGCTAAATATAATAAAATCTAAAAAAGAAAAAGAAAGGCATAAAGTATAATATAGAAGCCAAAACCCCGACAGGTGCTTCAGACATAAACGAGGCTTGTATACATCCAGAAGTGTTTTAACTTGTTTTCTTTGAAAATGAACCTTCTACCATGCTATGCCAAGTCTGAAACTACTTTGAAATCAAACATGGATTTCATTTATATTTTTAAGCCCAAGGATTTTGCACAACTGTGGAAGATTCTGGGGTGTTGTTGCACATGTTTACTGATACAGTGGTGCCTCGCTTAACGAGTGCACCGTATAGCGATGTTTCCGTATAGCGATCCCTTTTTCGGGATCGCTATACGGAAACATCCCCGATCGTCGCAATGGGGAAAACCCGCATTGCGAAGATCGGGTATTGCGGCGGCCATTTTGGAGCCGCCGAACAGCTGATCGGCGGTTCCAAAATGGCCGCCGGAAGCCCGGAAATGGCTGCCGGCAGCCGTTTTCGCGCCCTGCCCTCGCTTAGCGAAGGCGCGAAAATGGCTGCCGGCACTTGGAATCCTCGCTGAACGGGTAAGTAACAAAGGTATTGGAACGCATTAAACGAAGTTTAATGCGTTTCAATACATTTCCCCTACCCGTTTAGCGACGATTTCGCATAGCGAGGGTTAATCCGGAACGGATTAACCTCGCTATGCGGGGCACCACTGTATGTACTTTGCCAATGCATGTGAAAAAAGGCCTTATATCCATGGTGAAAAATGACCGGAGAATTCTCCCACACAAAAGGGGGAGATTGCCAGAGACCCAGGATTCCTCCTTGCATGCAGCTCTAGGCGCACAGCGCTCTTACGTGTGAACATGCAACCACTGTACAGATCGGTGGGATCTTGTTCCTTCTCACCAGCATGCGAGGACTGTTTATATAGGTATCTTCAAGAGAAGGTTCTCTTTCATGAAAAAGGACTTTTAAAATTTCAGACATAAAAAGTCAAGAACACATGCTCCTGCTTGGAGAACCTTGTCTGGTAAAGTGGAGGGTGAGTTTCCAAGTTGACGAAGTCAGATTAGTTCAGCACCGGCTGATCTTTCCTCTCTAATCACGGCTCATGAAGTGGGGCTAAGAGTGCAAGACTCAAATTTTCTGTTGCCTCCTTTCTTCCCACCTCGTAACAAGCACCACAGGTATTTCCTTCCCAATAGAACACCACTGGAACCAAACTGATGCCACTGAGCAAAAATTCTATCCAGCTGATGGGCATGTGTATGTGGGATAGCATATAAATGTTTAAAAAGTTTGACAATACATGTGAGCATGTCGGATAAGAAATAAACAAAATTCTAGAGTATGTCACATGATCCACACATCTCTTCTATATAGAAAAAAGAGGATACTAAGAAACAATACAGAGGAGAGATCAGTTTTTCATACTCAACTAGGAGTTCTGTCTTAATAATAATCACCAGACATACGTAGTATTAGGAACAAAAAGTTATATTAGTAGATTGAAACTACTGACTCTAATGATACATTTATTTCATAGATGTTCTATGGCCCACAGATTACAGCATATATACATCTACGTTTGGGAAGGAGCCATGTGTGAAGGTCTCGCTGCATTTTTAAAAACAGTTCTGGAAGATGATTGTTGTGGGTTTTTTGGGCTTTGTGGCCGTGTTCTGAAGGTTGTTTTTCCTAATGTTTTGCCAGTCTCTGTGGCTGGCATCTTCAGAGGACAGGAGTGACACTCTGTGCTCTGGTGCAGTTTGTTTGGGAGTTGAGTATTTATAGCTGTGGGATCAGCTTTTGCCCTTTTCAGGAGATGGGTGATTATCGTGATCAGTGTGATTTTGTTGTGGGTGTATTGCTGTGATAAATATTGCTGTTACTGTGATTGATGGATGTTGTTAGCTGGTCTTTTGTGTGTAGTGATCAGCGGTCCTTGTGGCTGGGTAAGAGTTCATTGACCTTTTGCAGGCTGTATTTTTCAGTGCTGGGGGCCAAGCTTTGTTGAGCTTTAAACTTTCTTCTTTTTTGTTGAAGCTCGGCTGGTGTTTGTGGATTTCAATGGGTTTCCTGTGCAGTATAACATAATGATTGCTGGTGTTGTCCAGTATTTCAGTATTTTAAAATAGAATTTCATGTCCAGCTTGTTTTAGGCCAGCAGAGCTTCAACAAAAAAGAAGAAAGTTTAAAACTCAATAAAACTTGGCTCCCAGAACTGAAAAATACAGCCTGCAAAAGGTCAACGAACTCTACCCAGCCACAAGGACCGGTGATCACTACACACAAAAGACCAGCTAATGACACCCATCAATCACAGTGAGAGATGATCTCTCCTCCTTATCACAGCAATACACCCACAACAAAAACACACTGATCGGCATAAACACCCATCTCCTGAAAAAAAAGCTGATCCCACAGCTATAAATACTCAACTCCCAAACAAACTGCACCAGAGCACAGAGTTCTAACTCCTGTCCTCTGAAGATGCCGGCCACAGAGACTGGCAAAACGTTAGGAAGAACAACCTTCAGAACATGGCCAAAAAGCCCGAAAAACCCACAACAACCATGAGATCCCCGCCGTGAAGGCATTCATGAATATAAATTCTGGAAGAGCTTATCTACTAATCTAGTTTTACACATTCTTTTGACAACTCAAGGACGTGTTCCTTAGTTGGTGAAGACATTACTACTCAACACTTCTTTAAATGCACATCTTTATTTTGTTGTCCTTTCTGTCATAAAAAAGGCAAGGTAACAGAAATCTGTGACAAAACTCACACCAAGATATGGATATCATCTTTGTCCAAATTCTGCTCTGTTACAGAAGAGTATGTAGTTTGCTCTCAGTGCAATCAGCATCCTAAAGCTGCAATCCTATGCACAGTTACATGCTCCACTAAGCAAATTCAGATTTGCTTCCAATCAAGTATCACTAGATCAGACTACTAGCCTTTTTAACTTTTTTGTTTAGTATACCAGTGGTAAAGTGAGCCTCCTTAAATAACTTTGTAATCAGGACCACAAAAATAGCTAATATAAATGCCACTGATTTGTACCAGGCAGTAAAAAGACAAAAGCAACATTCACAATTGAGTATTTAAACCAGATTTCAGGTCACTATCATTTTTCTGATATAGGAGATGACTGTTTGTCATTATATTGCAATTAGCAAAATGTTCTAAATCTATTTGCCATATTATTTTCTAGTCTTGATAAAGATACAAGACAGCTGGCACCCATAACCACTATAATTTAGATGAATGAGATCCTTCAGTAATATCCCTTTAAAACATGTATCATTTCCCATTAACACCTCAGTTAGAAGCTAAAAGCCATTGCCCATTATTATAAGCACAATAGAGGGCATAAATGTATCTTTAAAGAACACATCACTAAAAGAATAAATATTTAAATATAAAGCAGAAGCATAAAACTGATGGAATAACATCAATGTAAAATTATAACAGCAGCAAGATTGGCATAAGCACAGTAAACAATTGCATCCCTATATTTAACATCACAACTATGTAAATCTAGCAGTGACTCTGCATATGTTTATCTGTTCTTGTCTAACATAATATTTTTTTAAAAAAGTGACATTGAGGATCTCTGTACATGAAACTCTTGGCACATTATTTTAAAATTAATTTGTGATATTTTTGAGTACTTGTGTGACCTGGGTATTCAAGAAACTAAAACCGTCATCAGGTAGCAGACAAAACAGGTCTTCTTAAAAAAATCAAACCTGTCTATTTGTAAGCTCCACACTGGATCTGAAATAATTGTTTAGGATGCTACATGGAATGAAAAGTAAAAAGCTGCATGTGCCAGAATTTACCAGTGACCCTGTATGTGCTTTCCATTAAAAGCTGAAAAGGAATTTATGGGGGAAACTAGTATAGACTGAAATACACAAAACCAAAACCAAAAAGAAACCATTGCTTTCAATGATCTGTTATGAGAAGACCCATTTATTAAAGCTTGCAAACCTGTACTAAGTAATCTAGAATAAAATTTTATACCTAGTACTGCTGTTTATGAACATGTACAATCTATGCAATATGAATTTGAACAATTGTGACAATAAATTATATTTGAATTGTTATATTTCAGAATAGAGCATCCCACTTTACCACTAATTCTGGAGCTCATAATTCCAAATAAGTAGCACCTAATGGCAAGGGAAACACTATCATTGTGAGTGTATAATAGCACTAGCTATTCTAAATATGCAGCATTGTATGGAACGTGTCAACATTCACAATGGATACATTTGGTCCTTATAATAAAAGAAGTTCTTGCCTTCTGCTGTGTTTCCCCTATATTGGAGAAAGAGAATGACCTTGGACAAATGAATTTGCATGTTGCAATATGCCAGAATGCTAAATAATTTTGGCTTGATTTGACCTATCCACTATCAGTAGACACTGCTTGATGGCTCTCCTTGGACATGTCTTACAAGTGGGATCAGCTAAACGAATAATGAATCTTCCACCTGTGGCTTAACAATCATGATGTGTGTGGATTGCCTTTTGCTGGACAAATCAGAGTTGTACGTCATGGACAAGTCTTCTGCTGGGATTTTGTGGTGGTGAATTGGACTTACTTAATTAGCCACAATTTATTGCCACAACTTATGTGATTTCACTTGCTCTGCAATAAGGTCCCAATAGAATTCTGCTTGTGGTTTCTTCTTGGCTTTTGACTTTGGCTTGTGGGGAGATGCCAGAGTTCTCAGTTCACATGTATCAATAAATCAAGGATGAAAAGCCTACTGTTTGTTCAGGTGTTCTTTCTTGCAATAACAGGAAATGGGAAATGTGCATGAGTGTGCAAATTTTAAATAGGGTTCATGTGGCATGTTCTGGCTTATTCTCACATCTCACATGCCCTCAGAAATGTGCATCTGTCTGCGAGTTCCACAGCATACAATGGCTGAAATCCTGGTACGCAACATACAGTGCAAAAGGCTGATGGTGCCATCAGCTGTGGTTATTTTTAAGGAATTAAACATTTCTAATCATCCATGAAGGTCCCTTTGCTCCTTTGGGGTCCCTTTCATAATTGTGGAAACCACTGGCGGCTGTGGGACAAGCGGTGATTTTTAATTTCTGAAAATTGCAGCCAGCAGGGTGATTTCACTAGAAGAAGCAATTCTGGGAAATTAAAGACTCCTCCTACATTTTGAGGCTCCCAGAGGCTTTCATGTGATGAAAGGGATCCCAAAGGAGCTCCAGATCTTCAGTGGGGGGACTGGAAATGTTTAATGTCTGAAAAATCACTTCATATGTTAAAGCAACAGAATTTCAGCTATTATTTTATTTATATAGAATAGCTGCATTAATATCAAATGTTATGGGTGCAAATTTTCTTTATTAACATTCACAATGAAACTGGAATTTGAAGATATCTTCATAAAATATATAAATAGGATGAGCTTCAAACCTACTGAAGTTTGGTGGCAGGAACTGAAAGGTCCTTAAGTATCCTCAGGACACTAGATACGTATTTGCCTGAGATACTGTTCACCCCAGCAACATCAATTAATAAACATGTAGAGCAGGAAAAACATATGTATTGCTACTCTGATTCAGAATCTCTTTCTCTTTTTAGTTCTAATGCTACAAAATTGAGAAATACGTCCTCTATGTATTAAAAACGGCTTTAGAGGGCAACCCAAAAAAGTCTTTCATTTTGGTCAGAAATATATTAGCCAGAATTCTACTGTTGTTCATGTAAGGTAGGTGTGACCTGCTGCAGCTAATTGCAGTGGACTGACAAGTGTTAGAGTACACCTCTGTTGCACAATCTGGCACATGACTAGACATGTAACTGAGATATGCAGCCTCAGCCATTAGCGACAGCAAATTATGGAAACCTTATGAAAACACATAGAGGATTTTGGCCACTGTTAAAATATTGCACAAATTCAAGCCAACATTCGTGAAATGACTTTATCCTATTCATTCTTTCTGACTACTATATGATAAATAAGATCTTTGGTATGTAAACCTATAAGATGCAGAAATGACACAACTAAGGCTACCGGCAGCCAACTTTTTTTAGTCCTAATTCATAACAAAGGTATTACAGAAATTCAAGCTTTCTTTGAATGACGAAACTATAAACAAAATTATCATATAGTTTCATGCATTAATAACAGTAGTCCCCTCATAAAAAAATAAATGTTTCAACTACTCTTTATTGCACCAGCAATTTTTTAAAAAATATTTCCCTTTCATGCCTACCATGAAACTGATCCTTTTATAAACAAAAAATAAGGTCTTCCTCTAAATGATCAAGCAGAGATATGGAAGTGCACCATATAAAAAAGAACTGGTCAAAAGGATGACAAACATTCAGATATCACAAATGATAGAAAATATAAACTACATCTCTTTTGTTACATAATTTACATGATTTTTGCAACTTTCAAAGAATAACTTGTAGATGCTTCTATCAGCACATCTCCCTCCAAAGACATCAAGGCGTTGGGGCAGGAGTCACTTTCATACTGTTCAGCGCTGCATGAATTCGGAAGTGTAACCTGGATTCCATGGAATATTCCTTATAATTGTTTCTGCAAAAGACAACAAGAAGCAAGCTGAACAGCTGCTCACCAGCACTACCAATTTTCCATTCTTTTTTCCCATACAGCAGAATAATGGAAAGAGAAAATTATACTAAATTTTGCCAATATATTCACCATAATTAAGCAAGTACTCTGTTGTTTTGATAAACTGTAGCTGTATAAAGATAATCATCACTTACTTTGCAGCTTCTATGAATCTTATTGCTTTTTCTCTTTCACCCTGTTGTTTGTACAGAAGCCCCAACTCATACATGGTATATGGAACTAGGTAATTATCATATTTCAATTGCTTCTCACTAAGAAATGAAATAACATTATGTCATTCTGGTGTATTAAATAAAAAAAGACAGTTTGCTTAAGTTCTACATATATTTGCATTTTACCAATCAAAAACTATTTACCGAATAGGACCCTAAGCTCATTTTTACACACATGAACTTTCTAGAATTAAATCCATGTTCGCAAGAAGTTTATCACTGACTATAAACATGACCGTAAACATGGGCAAATAAAGATGAAGACGTTCTGCCATTTACTGGCTTCATGACACATAGGCTAAGCAGGTGAAGCTTTTTTTAGTCAATTTTTCTTTATGCCAAGAAAAAGCTTCAAAAGTTTAATTTGTATGCCAGGCTGTAATTAACATCCTGGCTCAAGAACACTGAAAGAACAGAAGAGTTAAGAATCCACCTCTCTCAAATTACCTTGCTATGATCCTAAGATAGACACAAAATTTCTGTTCAGACAAGCTGAGGAAATGTGATAGGAAACTCTTGTTTTCTTGCTGTTGAACCTCTCAGCTACCACTAAACCGACTAATACTGAAATAGGGTTTGTATGGATCCATAAAAAGGAAGAGTCAGTCTTGTCTCTTTAGCAACTATGTACCAAGGTGTGGACACAAAACCCAGACGCCTCAGATTTAGGTACTAAAACGGTGAGAAGGGAATGTTCTTTGACACTTGCTGATGTTACAGAATTCCACTGTCCCCCAAATGCCGCTTCCCATTTTTACCTTTGAATAACTTGATTGAAGCAGAGCTCTGCTTGCAAGAGTCTTCCTAAATGTTTCAAACACAGTCCTTTTAGCAACTGGAGTAGACAGAAGTCATCCATGTAGTATTCATTATGACCTTAAAATAAAGAAGCATCACATTACAAGTAAAAATAAAATAATGCTGGAAGTCAAAATGACTACTGCATTATCTGCAAGAAATATCAAATGCCAACAGTGAACATTACATCTTCAGAAATATATAATATAATCAGCTATTCGTTCTTATCAAAAGCAATCACCAGTGTTTAGTGCCCTGAGTAGGAAAGGTACCTCAAACTGATTCAGACCACAGGCTGCCCCTGAAAACAACTGAATAAATAAAATGTTTATTCTGAATGAGTGTAAATTATTTGTCCCATATGTTCAACTATCACTTGCACTTAATTCTGACTGCTGGTTAAAACTGTTAATATGAGAAAATGGCAGCTCCACATATTAGAAGTACACTGGAATGGACCTCTGATATTATGTGACTGGTCAAAGCAACTTTTCGTATGCCATTTCTGATAGGAGAGGACAGTCCAAACAAAAAGTTATAACTTGAACATGCTCCTGAGTCAGGACAAAGTAATTGTAGATAGTATAGGCTTCTCTACACTAAATTTGGAGAAGTCCTTTGGTCAGGTACGTTTAAAAATCTGATTTCTGATTTCAATAGACATACTTTTCTCCCTCAAACATTTTGTTACCATTTTCTGTTGGTTCATAGTGAAATTGATAGTTATTTTGCAAATTCCTACCAATCTTCCTCGAAACAAATAAAAAACATAAAACTCAAACACACACACAAACAAAACAAACAAAAAACCCACCTCTGCTATAGTTTCTTTTAAACATTGAGCTTGTATGTTTTGTAGTTTAGAAGAAACAAGATCTTAAAGATGATTATTTTACATAGGGATTTTTCAAAAAAATCAAGGTGGACATCCTGACTGAAGTATTTTGCAGCCATTGCCATAACTTCAGGAAACTAAGAAGTCTCAATAAGATGAACAGAGGTTATTTCTGGGCAAGACAGTATACAGTGGTGCCTCACTTGACGTTTACCTCGTTAGACAAGGAAATCGCTTGACGATTATTTTGTTGCGATCGCTATTGCGATCGCTAAATGATGATTCAATGGGTTTTTTTCCCTGCTTTGGGAACCGATTTTTCGCTTAACAACAAAAAACAGCTGATCGTCAGGTTTAAAAATGGCCACCTGTTATGCAAAATGGCCCCCCACTGTGCTTTAGGACAGATTCCTCGCATTACAAGCACTGGAAAATGGCCACCCTATGGAGGATCTTTGCTGGACGTTGAGGTATTTCGCCCATTGGAATGCACTGAACTGGTTTTCAATGCATTTCAATGAGCTTTTTCATTTCGCTTGACGAGGATTTCGCTTAACAGCGATTTGAACGGAATGAATTATCTTCGTCAAGCAAGGCACCACTGTACTGGGATTTCAGCTTTACCACAGGAATAAGTGTCTTTCAACAAATGCAGAGACAGAGAGAGAGAGAAACAATGGGGTGGGCAGTGAGAGCAGAATAATGGAAAAAGAAATGGAGAGAGGTAGAAGAGTGAGAACCATATTTTTCAGTGTATAAAATGACACCTTTTCCTAAAATGATTAAAGGAAAAATTGATGGTCGTTTTATACATGGAAGGAGGCAGAGGCAAAAGATTGACTGCTGCCGCCGCCGCCTGATCGTCGCCTCCTCCTCCTGCCAGGGCTCACCTCCAGCTCACGTTGTTGCCTTGTCCCCTGCCCGAGGGGAACCTGTGAGTGGCGCTGGATGAGGTGGCAACAATCAATGGGCAGCAGCAAGAGGTGGCTGAGCGTGGCTGCTCCTTTGCCTCCATCTCCTCCTGCTGCTGCCTCCTCCGCCAGATTGCCTCTTGCAGCACCACCCGCAGGCTCCCTTCCGGCAGGGGACAATACAGGAACGTGATCGGGCAGTGGAAGCAAAAGCAGCTTGAGAAGGAGCTGCCCCTCGCAGCTGCCCATTGACTGCTCCTCTACTTCCAGCAAGGGAGAAAATTAAGGGAGTCGTATACATTTGGGGGGGGGGAATCATATACATGGAAAAATATGGTACATCATAAAAGTGTTGCTATTGTCAAATGTCAGTTTTATTGATTATTTCTATTTACCCTAAACAATACAGCTCCAATGAAAGCCAACACAGAATGAAAGAAGACACACAATCAAACCAGGCACATTTTCTCAAGATATATTTAGATGCTCCAACACAATTAATGATAAATACTCTCCTGCATCTTTATTTTAATTGTTACTTACTGGTTTCATTTTTTAAAGCAGTTTCTTCTTTTTCTATTGTTACTAACAAATTCTCAGTGAGATCAGTTCTTTTGCCAACGATGGAAAAGCCATTCCAAACATACATCATTTCCTGATAAAACCAAGAAAAAGGCTGTTAAATAAATATCTGAACTAAGCCATTCGTTTATTTGTAGAAGATATTTACATATTACCCAACATTTCTTTCAAATCAGCTGGAATATACTAAGAATATTTTGAGATTATATTTTGACAATTTGTATTTAACACTTTCTTACAATTAACACATCTTCATGACAGAATAGCAATTAACATATTTTCATGGTAATTTTCTTATATTTATTGCCATAGGAGATGTTTGTGGGATACAAGCTTCCACATTTTTATCCATGAATTTAGCCCCCCCACCTCCCTCTCAGTTATTGGAACAAAATGGTACAAAAATATATTTCAGATGATTTATTCATACAGTAGAGCTATAATGCTTGAAAATTTAAAAGTAATTTTATTTTCTTAGAAACACAGTCGTTCTTATAACACCAGATAATTGCTCATATTGAGTCAAAATTTCATATTTACATAAACACATTAAAAAGGTAAAGATAACATGTTTCAAATTTGACCTTTGGAATGCAGTGTTTAGTTTCTTATAGCAAATTTTAAAAAACTGTCTTTTTCCTTATGTTTGGACTGTGTGGGCCACAGCAAATTATGGCAAGTCCTTAAAGAAATGGGACTGCCTGATCACCTTATCTACCTCCTGAGAAACCTATATGTGGGACAGGAAGCAACAGTTAGAACTCGATATGGAAACACTGATTGGTTCAAAATTGGGAAAGGAGTACGACAAGGCTGTATATTGCCCCCTGCTTATTTAACTTATATGCAGAATACATCATGTGAAAGGTTGGACTGGAGGAATCCCAAGCCAGAATTAAGATTGCCGGAAGAAATATCAACAACCTCCAATATGCAGATATACCACTCTGATGACAGAAAGTGAGGAGGAATTATAGAACCTTGTAATGAGGGTGAAAGAGGAGAGTGCAAAAAACGGTCTGAAGCTCAACATAAACAAACAAACAAACAAACAAAAAAACTAAGATCATGGCCACTAGTCCCATCACCTCCTGGGAAATAGAAGGGGAAGATATGGAGACAGTGACAGAATTCACTTTCTTGGGCTCCATGATCACTACGGATGGTGACAGGAGCCACGAAATTAAAAGATGCCTGCTTCTTGGCAAACCTAGACAGCATCTTAAAAAGCAGAGACATAACCTTGCCGACAAAGGTCCGCATAGTCAAAGCTATGGTTTTTCCAGTAGCGATGTATGGAAGTGAGAGCTGGACATAAACAAGGCTGACTGCTGAAGAATTGATGCTTTTGAATTGTGGTGGTGGAGGAGACTCTTGAGAGTCCCCTGGACTGCAAAGAGAACAAACCTATCCATTCTAAAGGAAATCAACCCTGAGTGCTCACTGGAAGGACAGATCCTGATGCTGAGGCTCCAATACTTTGGCCATCTCATGAGAAGAGAAGACTCCCTGGAAAAGACGCTGATGTTGGGAAAGTGTGAAGGCAGGAGGAGAAGGGGATGACAGAGGATGATATGGTTGGACAGTGTCATCGAAGCAACCAACATGAATTTAACCCAACTCTGGGAGACAGTGAAAGACAGGAGGGCCTGGCGTGCTCTGGTCCATGGGGTCACGAAGAGTTGGACATGACTAAACAACAACAACAAAGTATGGAGTAAAGTAACAAACATTCTAGGAATGCTTCAGAGCTGGTGATGTACCTAGGGCTTTTAAAACATCAGTGGCTGTGACTACATGCAGATATTATACATATACTTCCTCCTTAATTAGATTCTGTAGAAATGCTGCATGTTTGGATGCTTGCATTATAATCTCTAATGGAATGCGTTTTTGCAGTTTGTAGAATCTTTAAGAACTTGTAATGTGAAGGAGGATTTTGAAAGACTTGGTTACTTACCATCACTATGGTTCTCCAAGTGGTGATCCATCTAAAGGGGGTTTGCATCTGCAGGAACACCACTTTGGAAAGTTCCAGAGCCTCAAAAACAAAAGTACCTCTCTTCCTCTACTATGCAAGCATGGCCCTGCTATACTCAGTCTTAGTTGAGACTTCGTGCTCCCTGTTTTTGAATGCCTGAAAGACCTTGAAAATGGCCAGGAATCAGAGAAAATTCATGTGAAGAGTCTTTTCATGTGTGGATTATTGTGGCTGTGCTCTGCGGCAACAGCACACTCCCCATCCTGTCATGCTCACATTAGTGACTATGAGTCAGGAAGGATGTGGCTGGTTGAAGGGGGCTCCCCGCTGGAGGCGTTGCCTGAGCATCCACCAGAGGAGTTAGTGTTTGAGCTGTGGCGAAAAAGGCAGTGTTTTGTTGGGAGGGTCTCACCTGTCATTGTAAGCAAGTACGTAGAAAAGATTGGTGTGGGCAAATCTTGAGTCTGGAGTGGGGCAGAATGGCCCTGGTGGATGCCATGAGTTGCAACACTTGTTGGACAGAGCAAACCGATGTGCATCAAGTCCGAATAAGTCTTTAGACAGAATCTATAATAGTGTGTGTTCTTAGTTGAGGGAGGAAAGCCTGTGCACAAATGGTACTGAGAAGTGCCTCTGTCTAATGGATAGTCTGTGATGGGACAAGGTGGGATTTTGCAATGTAGCCTGACACTCAAAATTAATATTGGCTTGATGAGTTCTTTGATTGTGTGCCACCAGAAGTCAATTGTTGATGTAAGGGAACATGGTGATACCCTGACTTTTGAGAAAGGGCACCACCCGTGCCATGCACTCTGTAAAGACCCTTGGAGCAATTGAAAGTTTAAAGGGAAGTGCATGGCATTGATAGGCTTGGAGATCAACAAAGAAGCTGAAGAACTGACAATACTCTGAGAGGATTGATATATGAAAATACTTGTCATGGAGATCTATGGACAAGAACCAATTCCATAATTGGAGCACAGAGAGAAGAGACTGTAATGTAATCATCCGGAAACATTTGGGGGTGATGTATTTGTTGAGGGCGCAGAGAAGCCACCGAAGATGAAATGTGGAGGAACTCTTGATATGGCTCCTTTCCTGAGCAGGGTGTTGATTTCCTCTAGAAGGATGAGGCAAGGTGGAATATGCCCGATACGTCCTGTAGGTGGAAGAAAGGAAAACTATACGGCATATGTGTGGGTGATGATGCTGAGAATCCACGTGTCCTTCATGATATCGCCCCAGGTGTTGATAAACAGTGCCAAGCATATGTCTGCAGCCACAGGGGTAAGAGGTGGCAGAGCTAGAGATGTGTCTGTGTAGAGCTCGGGCTGGGGCATGTCAAAACTGTGGCCTTGGTTTCCTGTCTGCGTTCCTGGTGAGGGTTCTTTGTTTGTACAGAGGAGGAGGCAGGGTTGAAATGCTGTTGTGTGGACCGATCTGATGCTTTGGATCTTGTAATTGGTGTATGGGAGAGATCACTTTGAGTGAGGGCGGAAGTGTTGAGCGGTATGTATGTAGGACCATTTTCTTGATATCTGTTTTCTTTTTGTGAAGGTCCAGAATGAATTCATCAGTTTTAGTGTTGAAAAAGCCCTCTTTTGAAGGGGAGGTCCTCAATGCAGGACTTGGAATTCTTCCGGGAGGCCTGCTGACCATCACCAGGTATGCTGGTACAGAGTGATGTTTGCTGCCATGCTCTTAGCCACGCAATCAGCCAAATCTTGGACAGAGTGGATCTACTGTAATGTCTTGCCAGTGTGTAAATCTCTTGTTGAAAGGAGATGTCTAGGGACTTCTTCCCTTTCACAGATTGCTGCCTTGTCATGGTGAAGCGGCTTGAGTAATTCAGAAAAGCTATGGGCTATGCCATGCAGGGGCACCCAAGACAGACAGGTCATAGTGGAGAGTTCTGACTAAATGCAATCCACCTGGAGCACGAACTGCCAAGCCACTCCAGTATCTTTGCAAAGAAAACCCCATGAACAGAAACAAAAGGCTAAAAGATATGATGCTGGAAGATGAGCCCCTCAGATCAGCTTTCTCCATAATCCAGCGCATGTTAGCAATTTGGTCTCGAGTTCCTCTGCCACTTTGAAATCCAGCTTCTACTTCTGGGAGTTCTAAGTCCACATACTACTGAAGCCTACCTTGTAGGAGTTTGAGCATAACCTTGCTAGCGTGTGAAATGAGTGCAATTGTATGGTAGTTGGAGCATTCTTTGGCACTGCCCTTTGGGATTGGGATATAGACTGCTCTTTTCCAGTCCACTGGCCACTGCTTAGTTTTCCAAACTTGCTGGTATATTGAGTGTAGCACCTTAACAGCGTCATTTTTTAAGATTTTAAATAATTCAACTGTAAAGCCATCACCTCCACTGGCCTTGTTGTTAGCCATGCTTTCTAAGGCCCACTTGACTTCACTCTCCAGGATGTCTGGCTCAGGGTCAGCAACAACACTATCTGGGTTGTCTGGGTGCTGCATGTGTTGCTCTCAAATTAACAGCATATGGGCCAAGGTTTGACAAACTATCAGCATGCATACATCATAAATCACATTGTGCAAAAACATGCCAAGTTGAGTATCCTTTATCAAAAAATACATGCATATAATCATTTTTAAAGTTTGTATAAATTACCTGGCTTATATTACTTTAATATTTGTTTCCATTTACTGGAGTTAATTGTTATTTTTCAATAAAAAAGCGTTTGTATCATTGAAAGTTCTGTTATGTTTTGAAGACAAAAGGTGATGATTAATTCAGACAACTGTATGAGTTGTTTTTTCAAAACTAAAACATCAATATTCAGATTTAATTGCAGTGTTGACACTAATTTGGCTTTGTGTCGCCGTTTGGGCACTCGGGCTCAAAAAGGTTAGCCATCACTGTTGTATACTGTCTCCCTGCTTATTTAACTTATATGCAGAATACATCATGTGAAAGGCAGGACTGGATGAATCCCAAACCGGAATTAAGATTGCCGGAAGAAATATCAACAAACTCTCAGATATGCAGATAATACCACTCTGATGGCAGAAAATGAGGAGGAACTAAAGAACCTCTTAATGAGGGTGAAAGAGGAGAGTGCAAAAATGGTCTGAAGGTCAACATCAAAAAAACTAAGATCATGGCCACTGGTCCCGTCACCTCCTGGCAAATAGAAGGGGAAGATATGGAGGCAGTGACAGATTTCACTTTCTTGGGCTCCATGATCACTGCAGATGGAGACAGCAGCCACAAAATTAAAAGACACCTGCTTCTTGGGACGAAAGCAATGACAAACCTAGATACATCTCAAAAAGCAAAGACATCACCTTGCCAACAAAGGTCCGCATAGTCAAAACTATGGTGGATGTATGGAAGTGAGAGCTGGACCATAAAGAAGGCTGACCGCCGAAGAATTGATGCTTTTGAACTGTGGTGGTGGAGGAGACTCCACCTCCACCACCACAGGACTGGACTGCAAAGAGAACAAACCTATCCGTTTTGAAGGAAATCAACTCTGAGTGCTCACTGGAAGGACAGATCCTGAAGCTGAGACTCCAATACTTTGGCCATCTCATGAGAAGGAAAGACTCCCTGGAAAAGCCCCTGATGTTGGGAAAGTGTTAAAGCAAGATGAGAAGGAGACGTCGAAGGACAAGATGGTTGGACAGTCATCAAAGCTACCAACATGAATTTGACCAAAATTCGGGAGGGAGTGGAAGACAGGAGGGCCTGGTGTGCTCTGGTCCATGGGGCCACAAAGAGTCGGACACGACTTAACGACTATAGAACAACAACAACAGCGACTTCTTGCCTGTTGGTAGAGCCGTGATTATGATCTGGGTTTCTCCCAGATAAATTGATGGTATGCACCCATCATAGCCTGGTAAATGGCTATGTGATGTGGAGTGCTGAAGAGAAATAGACCTTGTCGTCTCTAACAGATCCAGTTTTTAGTTTTCTCTGTTCTTTGGAGTATTATGGAAGGAGCGCTTGGCTCTCATCTGGGCTGTCTGGATAATGCTGTAAGGTGCTTAAGCAGGAATTTAGCTTTGTCCTGTTGGACCCTTTAGAAGTTCTCAAACTGTGAGATTTTGATGGGACTGAGTAAGATTTCTGCCACAATTAGCTAATGAGGTCAGTGAGAGTTTCAAGCATCATCATTTCTATGGGGATATTGGTTTTCTTTTGGCCCTTGGCCAAACATGGAGTCTTTTGCTGGTGGCAGCAGTTTGAAGACTGGAAGGTCTAATGACTTTGCCATTCTTTCTATCAAGTCATAAAATGAGAGGTCCTCTGAGGGACAGAGAGGAGCAGGGTTCTGTACATCAGAACCAGGTGAGGACTCTAGGACAGCAATGGAATCCCTCCTCTGTTTCAGCTTGGAGTCAGACAAGATGTCATCAGGCTGTTTTTCTCTTCCAGGAACTGCAGGTGTTGCCAGAAGGTGATGAGGATCCTGAGAAGTCTAAGAGGTGAGTAGAAAGTCAGGTCTGGGGAGAGGGAAAGCACTACAGGTGAGGTAGGGTGAAGAGCCTAGCTGGCTGGCGCTTCTTCTACTGGAGACATAGCGCAGTTAGACCACTGGAGCTTGTGTTTGTGTCTTGGCAAAACCCAAGATCGAGAGTTGCTTTGAGACCCACGATGAGCAAAAAGGTCACGGTGTTAAGTCATGTTATTATGGGGACTGGTTTTGAGGGCTGGTAGCGTGATGTTCTCAAGAACGATGCTGAATGAGTGTATGGGATAGAGATTTGCTTCAGTCCTGAGATCAGTAATGACTCCTGAAAATTGGGGATTGCCATCCCATATCGCTGTGCACAAATCAATGTGGGTAAAAGAAGGGAGTGTAGTGCATATCTTCATGGTATCAGGAGTCCAGTGAGGGAGACCTCGAATATTGTGGGCCATATTGGTGCACCAGAGACCACAAAGCCAAGCATGATCTCGATTGCTTGTCATCTCTGTTATGGTGTCTCACCTGAGGTGATTGCTGGGTCAGGGAGAGAGATCTGGCTTTTGATCACCTTCCATCCTCTGATATGGGAGGAGGCAGGGACTGCTCCCAGATAGAGACTGGAGGAGAGGTCATTCCCAGAGAAGCTGCAACACTCTGAACAGAGGGGCTTAGGCACTCACCTTCTGAAACTGACCATATACTGGGTGTTGATGATATGGACAGAAGCTGGCTCTCAGATAACTGAGGATCCGAGGTAGCCGCAGCATGGTTGGCATTGTGACGTTGCTGCATACATGCACACCACTCAAACAACAGGAACTTATTTGGAATTGTATCACACTGATTATATGCTTGTTTGTGATTAGCCTAATTCGTTGGATGCTTGATTGCAGAGCCAGTCTTTGGGAATTCAAATCACCACCGGGTTTCCCATGACAGAGGTTAGCTAAGAACACCTGAAATGTGTGTAGTTGATGGGTTTATGTGGCTTGCCAATTGTGCAGCCTTTGGTAAAGTGCATGGTTCCACACTTCAACCAGAGGGTGAGGCTAGTGAATAACTTCTGGATACCAAATGTGACGGATAGCTCACACGTCACTCCTGTCCGTCAGGTTAGAGCTCTGCTGTGGGAACCTATGATAAGACAGGAAGGGCAGAACCAATGGAACAGTTTGGGACAGTTAGGGCAGTTGGAGAGCTAGCGAGAAGAAGAGACAAAGATATATAGAGGGACTGAAAGCGTTAAGATAGAGAGGTTAGGGATAGGACAAGGACTTGGAAAGTTGGTGTATTTGAGAACTGAAGGAGTTAAAAGGAATAAGAAATAAAATAAACTGTTTGAATATTGTAACACCATGATTAAAGTGAATCTATATAAGTAAACATATCTAAAGTCCAAAGCACATTTAATGAATGAATAATACAAGACCATCCATGATTTTCCGTATGTGATTTCCCTATTAACCTATAAATAAACATCGCTATATTTGACAGCATTGATCCATTATTCATATTTGGTACAGGGAGAAGAATATCCTCTGGTGGCAGTATAAAAAGGAAGAAAAGAAAAAGTCATGCCCAAAGGCGAACCTGGGTATTAGGGAAAACAAACAGTGGAGCTGGGGGTGTGCGACACTAAATAACTAGAAAACCATGGAAGGATCACTGTAAGTTGCAGTCAGCTCAGTGGTATCTATTACACCAGAGGTCGTCAATTCCCGGTCTGTGGCACAGTGCCAGTCCATGGCCTGAGCCTGAGCCTTCCTGCCCCACCCCCCGCACGCACTCACCCCCGCAAAGATATCAGAAAAAAATCAGAAAAAAGAAGTAAAAAGAAGAGAAGCACAATTTCAAGAAATTTTTTACAACTGGCAGAAGAAATAAATATTATAGATGTGTGGAGAACATGTAATCCAAGGATAAGAGATTATACTTTTTACTCTAATAGACACAAATCATGGTCAAGAATTGATACATGTTGGATATCAACAAGCTTAATGAAAGAATTGAAACAAATAGATATTTTACCTAACACATTTGCAGACCATAACCCAATCTCATTACAAGTAGGTAGTAGATCAAGAGAGTTTAACTGGAAGCTTAATACACTTCATTTAAAAAATGGAAGGTATTAAGAAACAAGCAAAAGAAGAAATGGATTTCTTTTTTAAAAAGAATATGAGACCAGATACTTCAATGTTTATGGTCTGGGAGGCAAGTAAGGCATTCTTTAGAGCAGTGGTCCCCAACCTTGGGCCTCTAGATGTTCTTGGACTTCAACTCCCAGAAATCCTGGCCAGCAGAAGTGGTGGTGAGGGCTTCTGGGAGTTGTATTCCAAGAACATCTGGAGGCCCAAGGTTGGGGACCACTGCTTTAGAGGAATAGCTATAAGATTTGCAGCAAAACAAAAAAGAGAAAGACAAAAAAATATGAGGTTTTGGAAAACAGATTAGCTTCAGACAAGAGGCAGCTGAAACAAAACCCAACAAATACAGAATGGAAAGAGAGGATAAAATGTGTACAACACCAGATAAATATATTACTCACCGAAGAAACTGCAAGAAAGTTTAAATTTGCAAAGCAAAAAATTTTTGAGAACACAAATAAACCGGGAAGAAGGCTAGCATATAAATTAAGGAGAAGACAATAATACAAACTTTGAAAGATGAAAAAGGAGTGCACAAATTTAAACAGGAAGAAATAAAAAAGATTGCTGAGGACTACTATCGGAAGCTATACAAGAAAAAAGAAGTTGACAAAGAAACTCAGAAAGAATATATAAGGAAACACAACAAAATGAAATTGACTGAAGAACAAGTTCAGTCCCTAAATGAGTCCTTAACATACGCAGAAATTACAGAAGCTCTCAAAAAACAAAAAATGGGAAAGCACCAGGCCCAGGTGGGTTACCAGCGGAATATTATAAAGAATTGGAAGAGGTATTACTTCAGCCATTTAAGAAGCTTTTAGAATGCGTCGAAGAAGAGGGAAAAATATCAACAACATGAAGCAACAATCTCCCTTATCCACAAGGAAAATACGGAGGGCAAAGGAATTCAAAATTATAGACCGATTTCATTGTTGAATGTGGATTATAAAATATATACGACCATTCTGGCAACTAGAATGAAAAGAATTTTAATTCAGTTAATACATCAAGATCAGTCTGGGTTTCTTCCAAAAGGCAGCTGAAAAATAATATAAGGATAGTCCTAAACTCCCTGGAATATTATGAAGCACACCCAGAGAAAGAGATGAACATGATATTCTTGGATGCAGAAAAGGCCTTCGATAATCTCGATTGGAATTTCATGTTGTATTTGCTGGAAACACTGCAAGTTGGAGAAAGATTTTTGAAGCTAATTAAAGCAATTTATACTCAACAAAAGGCAAAAGTGAGAATTAACAGCGAGCTGTCAAAAGAAATACAAATACAGAAAGGTACCAGACAGGGGTGTCCACTCTCCCCACTACTATTTATTATGACTCTAGAAATATTAACCGAACAAATCAAAGATAAAAAGGAACTGAAAGGATTGAAAGTAAAAGGCCAAATTTATAAACTTCAGGCTTTTGCAGACTATTTAGTCATTATACTGGAAGATCCAGTACATTCAATAGAAGATCTGATGGCAACCTTAAAAAACTTTGGTGATATGGCAGGAATGAGAATAATCCAAAAGAAAACAAAAATACTTATTAAAAACATAAGAGAACAAGAACCGCAGAAGTCAGAAGAGAATACGAACGACCAAGAGGAAAAGAGAATTTGATATTTGTTTGTTCAGTCGTTTAGTCGTGTCCGACTCTTCGTGACCCCATGGACCAGAGCACGCCAGGCCCTCCTATCTTCCACCGCCTCCCGGAGTTGTGTCAAATTCATGTTGGTTGCTTCGATGACACTGTCCAACCATCTCATCCTCGGTCGTCCCCTTCTCCTCTTGCCTTCACACTTTCCCAACATCAAAGTCTTTTCCAAGGAGTCTTCTCATGAGATGGCCAAAGTACTGGAGCCTCAGCTTCAGGATCTGTCCTTCCAATGAGCACTCGGGATTGATTTCCTTTAGAATTGATAGGTTTGTTCTCTTTGCAGTCCAGGGAACTCTCAAGAGTCTCCTCCAGCACCACAATTCAAAGGCATCAATTCTTCGGCGGTCAGCTTTCTTTATGGTCCAGCTCTCACTTCCATACAACACTACAGGAAAAACCATAGCTTTGACTATTCGGACTTTTGTTGGCAAGGTGATGTCTCTGCTTTTTAAGATGCTGTCAAGGTTTGTCATTGCTTTCCTCCCAAGAAGCAGGTGTCTTTTAATTTCGTGGCTGCTGTCTCCATCTGCAGTGATCATGGAGCCCAAGAAAGTAAAATCTGTCACTGCCTCCATATCTTCCCCTTCTATTTCCCAGGAGGTGATGGGACCAGTGGCCATGATCTTAGTATTTTTGATGTTGAGTTTCAGACCGTTTTTTGCACTCTCGTCTTTCACCCTCATTACAAGGTTCTTTAGTTCCTCCTCACTTTCTGCCATCAGAGTGGTATCATCTGCATATCGGAGGTTGCTGATATTTCTTCCTGCAATCTTAATTCCAGCTTGGGATTCCTCCAGTCCAGCCTTCCGCATGATGTATTCTGCATATAAGTTAAATAAGCAGGGTGACAATATACAGCCTTGTCGTACTCCTTTCCCAATTTTGAACCAATCCGTTGTTCCATATCCAGTTCTAACTGTTGCTTCCTGTCCCACATATAGGTTTCTCAGGAGATGGATAAGGTGGTCAGGCACACCCATTTCTTTTAGGACTTGCCATAGTTTGCTGTGGTCCACATAGTCAAAGGCTTTTGCATAGTCAATGAAGGAGAAGTAGATGTTTTTCTGGAACTCTCTGGGTTTCTCCATAATCCAGCGCATGTTGGCAATTTGGTCTCGAGTTCCTCTGCCCCTTCGGAATCCCGCTTGTACTTCTGGGAGTTCTCGGTCCACATACTGCTGAAGCCTACCTTGTATGATTTTGAGCATAACCTTGCTGGCGTGTGAGATGAGTGCAATTGTCCGGTAGTTGGAGCATTCTTTGGCACTGCCCTTCTTTGGTATTGGGATGTAGACTGATCTTTTCCAGTCCTCTGGCCACTGTTGAGTTTTCCAAACTTGTTGGCATATTAAATGTAGCACCTTAACAGCATCATCCTTTAAGATTTTAAATAGTTCAACTGGAATGCCATCACCTCCACTGGCCTTGTTGTTAGCCAGGCTTTCTAAGGCCCACTTGACCTCACTCTCCAGGATGTCTGGCTCAAGGTCAGCAACTATATTGTCTGGGTTGTCCGGGATATCCAAAACTTTCTGATATAATTCCTCTGTGTATTCTTTTCACCTCTTCTTGATGTCTTCTGCTTCTGTGAGGTCCCTTCCATTTTTGTCTTTTATCATGTCCATCTTTGCACAAAATTTTCCTCCAATATCTCCAATTTTCCTGAACAGATCTCTGGTTTTTTCCTTTTCTGTTATTTTCCTCTATTTCTTTGCACTGTTCATTTAAGAAGGCCCTCTTGTCTCTCCTTGCTATTCTTTGGAAGTCTGCATTCAATTTTCTCTAACTTTCCCTATCTCCCCTGCATTTTGTTTCCCTTCTCTTTTCTGCTATTTGTAAGGCCTCGTTGGACAGCCACTTTGCTTTCTTGCATTTCCTTTTCTTTGGGATAGTTTTTGTTGCTGCCTCCTGTACAATGTTACGAGCCTCTATCCAAAGTTCTTCAGGCACTCTGTCCACCAAATCTAGTTCCTTAAATCTGTTCTTCACTTCTACTGTGTATTCGTAAGGGATTTGGTTTAGATTATACCTGAGTGGCCCAGTGGTTTTTCCTGCTCTCTTCAGTTTAAGCTTGAATTTTGCTATGAGAAGCTGATGATCAGAGCCACAATGAGCTCCAGGTCTTGTTTTTGCTGACTGTATAGAGCTTCTCCATCTTTGGCTGCAGAGAATATAGTCAATCTGATTTCGATGTTGCCCATCTGGTGATTTCCATGTGTAGAGTCGCCTCGTGTGTTGCTCGAAAAGGGTGTTTGTGATGACCAGCTTGTTCTCTTGACAAAACTCTATTAGCCTTTGCCCTGCTTCGTTTTGAACTCCAAGGCCAAACTTCCCTGTTGTTCCTTTTATCTCTTGACTCCCTACCTTAGCATTCCAGTCCCCCAGAATGAGAAGAACATCCTTCTTCGGTGTCAGTTCTAGAAGGTGTTGTAAATCTTCATAAAATTGTTCAATTTCAGTCTCCTCAGCAATGGAGGTTGGTGCATAAACTTGGATTATTGTGATGTTGAAAGGTCTGCCTTGGATACATATTGACATCATTCTATCATTTTTGAGATTATATCCCATTACGGCTTTTCCCACTCTTTTGTTGACTATGAGGGCTACTCCATTCCTTCTACGGGATTCTTGCCCACAATAGTAGACATGATAATTATCTGAGTTGAAATCACCCATTCCCATCATTTTAGTTCACTGATGCCCAGAATGTCGATGTTTATTCTTGCCATCTCCTGTTTGACCACCTCCAGCTTCCCAAGGTTCATAGATCTTAAATTCCAGGTTCCTATGCAGTATTTTTCTTTCCAGCATCAGACTTTCCTTTCACTTCCAGGCACGTCCACAGCTGAGCGTCCTTTTGGCTTTGGCCCATCCACTTCATCAGCTCTGGAGCTACTTGTACTTGTCCTCCGCTCTTCCTCATTAGCATGTTGGACGTCTTTTGACCTGAGGGTCCCATCTTCCAGCGTCATATCTTTTAGCCTTTTGTTTCTGATCATGGGGCATTCTTGGCAAAGATACTGGAGTGGAATTGCCGGTTCCTACCCCAGGTGGATTGCGTTTAGTCAGAACTCTTCACTATGACCTGTCCGTCTTGGGTGGCCCTGCACGGCATAGCCCATAGCTTCTCTGAGTTACTCAAGCCCCCTCGCCACGACAAGGCAGCAATCCATGAAGGGGCAGCAATCCATGAAGGGATTTGATATTTAGGGATCCAAATTACAAAGAAGACGAGTACACTATTTAAAGATAATTATATGAAATTGATTAAGGAGATACAGAACAATTTGGAGAAATGGGATAAACTACAATTATCGCTGTTGGGAAGGATTGCGACGATTAAAAAGCTTTTATTAGGTTCAAAAGATAAAATAGTTAAGAAAATGTATAACTATCTGTTAGAAATCAAAATGCAAGATGAAATGGTTAAATAATGTATAATTAAGTGGGCACAAAACATAGGGCATAATATTGACATTAATCAATGGTTGAAAATATGGCAAAATAATATAAAGCTTACAAGATCGGATAATTTTAAGGAGAATATATATAAGATGTTTTACAGGTGGCACATGACTCCAGAAAAATTGTCGAAGATGCATACAGGTGTATCAAATGTGTGTTGGAAATGTGAAGCACATGTGGGAAGTTATTATCATATGTGGTGGTCATGTAAAGTAGTGAAACAGTATTGGAAAAGAGTACATGTGGTGTTGCAACAAATATTGTTTTGTAAGGTGCCATTAACCCCAGAACTGTTTTTATTGAGTATGATACCTGATAACATAGATAAGACAAAGGAGTATATAGTTACCGTATTTTTTGCTCCATAAGACGCACTTCCCCCCCCCAAAAAATGTGGGTGGGAAAGTCCATGTGTCTTATGGAGCTAAGGCAGCAATTTTGTCCCCGCTGGCCCCGTGGAGGGAGCGTCGCAAGGGTCCGGGTGAGCCTTCCAGGACCCTTGCCATTCTCCCCCCACCCCAGCACGGATCCAGCGTCGGCAAAATCGCCAGTTTCTGGGAGTCTTTTGAGGCTTGGGAAGCCTCAACAGACTCCCAGATGCTGGCGATTTCACCCTCCCGGGGGGGCAGGATGAGTCTCTAAAGGGTCCTGGAACACACCCTAGGGCCCTTTGGAGGCTCACCCTGCCCCCCCCGCTGGGCCAGAGGGGGGGAAATCGCGAGCATCTGGGACTCTTCTGAAGCTTCCCAAGCCTCAAGAGTCTCAGAACGTGGCGATTTCACCCCCTCTGACACCCGGGGGGCAGGGTGAGTATCTAAAGGGTCCTAGGGTGTGTTCCAGGACCTTTCAGAGACTTACCCTGCCCCCCGGGGGTTAGAGGGAAGAAATTGCCACCTTCTGGGACTCTTTTGAGGCTTGGGAAGCTTCAGAAGAGTCCCAGAAGCTCGCGATTTTGCCGCCTCTGACCCCTGGGGGAGCAGGGTGAGTCTCTAAAGGGTCCTGGAACACACCCTAGGACCCTTTGGAGGCTCACCCTTGTTACATACAGCACTGATGTTACCTGTCTGTCATGGGTTTGGAGGGAAAGTTCCATCCTATGGGGAGTGGAAGGCGGGACATCAGGAGGAGGGGCTGTACTGTATATATATGTGGAGCGTGTGTGGTGAAGTTCAGGAGACGCTGGGATGTGAAGAAGCAGCAGCTGGGACGAAGAAGCTGGTGTGGGAGTCTGTGTGTCAGACAGGGTACTACTGTGTGTCAGTACCAACCTGATAGGTTCAGGTGTCTGTATGGTTAGCCAGAACTGATAGGTTCAGGGTCTGTGCTTCAAGTTAAGGGTTCTGTGTGAACCAAACTGTATGCATGTATGAATGAGACTAAGCCACATTACTATATCTTATTCACCTAATCATTTTATTTTCCCTGTGTGTTGTTTTAAATAAACCTTATTCTTTTATTGGTTAAAAATCCATCCCTGGTCTGTGTGACTTCTTATAGGGAATGGTTGGTGGCAGCTTAGTTAACGTGTGGCAGATCCCAGTAGGTCTGGGTTTGTCACATTGATTGGTGTCCAGCGTGTGGGATACGACTGGTCCAGTTGTCCAGTGGTCCAGCAAAGCCTTGGCAAGTGTGCCCAGAGCAAGGGGGGTCTAGTCAGGGACAATCTGAGGCGCGTAGGTAATCTTCTAGGTGTACCTCACGGGGAGGTGTGCTAGTAGAAGAACGTGCCAACTGGGGAGACTAGATTAGGGTGCTCTGAGGCAGCCTGTTTTTGGCGGGAAAAAAGCTGAGGCAAAACTGTGAAATAGAAGTGAGCTAGCTTGCCTGCTGAGAGGCCCAGCAGAGGGGGGTAGACTCTAGCTCGCAACTGTTGCAAGTTAGTGCTGAAAGGACAGCAGCAATCTATAGGGAAAGCTGGTTCTGAGGCAAAAGAAAAAAAAAGTGGTCGTTTTATTTTGAGGCTTGACTTTTTGAAGCAGCCTGTGCTGGGGGGGGGATTATGCCCTTGACTCGAAGCCAAATGGCAGAAATGGGTGAAGTGAAAGACCCCCAGGTTGACCAAGGTTCTGAGGATGAATTTGGCTCAGTGCAAGGTGACAGCACAGGAGAGCAGAACCCAGAACTCAGAAAATTGCTCCTAGCCCAACAGCATGAACTGAGGATGAGGCAATTTGAAATGGAGGAAAGGGAAAGAGAAGAAAGATTAGAGAGAGAAAAAAGGCAATTTGAAATAGAGAGATTGGAAAGAGAAGAAAGATTAGAGAGAGAGAAAATTGCTCTGGAAAAAGAAAGGATGGCATTTGAATTAAGGAAATTGGAAATGATGAACCAGAACAATAATAACAATAGGGATTCTGAGGGAGGCCAATTGTCTAAAGCTGACCTGAAGAAATTCCCTGTGTACCACAAGGGAGATTGTCCTGAGGTGTTCTTTTCCTTAGTGGAAAGAGCGTTTGTGGACTTCTCAGTGAGGGAAACTGAGAAGATGACCATCATGCGATCTTTAATCAGTGGTAGCCTGGCTGAGGTTTATTCAGAGATGCCACAGGAACTGATGAGAGATTTTGCAGAGTTTAAAAAACTGGTGTTTGCAAGACATGGGATAAATGCGGAACAGCTGAGGCAAAGATTCAGGTCCCTCACAAAGAAACCAGAGCAGACTTTTACCCAAGTGGGGGCTCAATTGGTGAGGCTGCTAGAGAAATGGCTATCTCAGGAGGGGACAGAGACCTTTCAGCAGCTCAAAGACTTGATAGCGCTGGAACAGTTCTATTCAGTCCTGCATGGGGAACTGAAATTCCAGGTGAGGGAAAGGAAACCTAGATCTGTGGCCGAAGCAGCCGAGATCGCAGATTTTATTTACCAGATAAGAAAGCCCTTAGGTGAGGAGAAATCTGTAGGAAAACCCAAAGAAACCTACAGCAAGTACTCTCAGGGACCAGGGAAAAGCCAGCAAGGGGGAGGGGCCCATGGTGAAGGGAAGCCCTCAGACATGAAACCAAGACCTCAGATTTTGGAGGGAAAACCAAAACAAGAGGAGAAAGACTCAAAATACACCAGAAAATGTTATTTCTGTCAGGGAAAGGGCCATCTAATCTCAGAGTGTGAGAAATTAAAGCAGCTAAAAGGAATTGTGCCTCAGGAGTCGAGTGGAACTAAGCCAAAAGCTGTGTTCTGTGTCCAGAAAGAGCAAGGCTCATTGTCACTGAGGGAGCCTGTTGCCATGGCTACTCAATCTGGAACAGCTACATCTGCTGATCAGGCTGAGGAAAGTGGTCCTCTTGTAGAGGTCAGGCGCTGCCTACTGGTGAGAACGGATTCTCAGTTGTTTGAGACAGCAGGGGTGGACGTAGGAATACTTGGCCATCAGTATCGGGGGCTGCGGGACACTTGTTCCCAGGTAACCCTGTGCCATCCAGATATTATTCCTAGGGAATATATAATCCCAAATGAGAGCATGAAGGTGGCAGGGATTGAGGGACAGGTGATTTCGCTGCCAGTAGCTGAGGTACCGGTGAACTTTCAAGGCTGGAGGGGAGTTTGGCGGCTAGCAATTTCATCGACTCTGCCAGCAGCCGTGCTCGTGGGAAATGACCTGGCTGAACATGTGAAACGGGTGCTAGTGATTACACGTTCACAAGCCACCACGGGGACAGTTCAGGGGGGTAATGATGAGCCAGAGACGGAAGCAGCGGGGAGTTCAGAAGCTGTGGTGGAAACCTTAACCACAGACAGCAGATTTGGACAGGAGCAAAAGGCAGACGCCACTCTCCAAAAGTGTTTTGAACAGGTGACTGACGCCCAGCTAACACCTGAAACCCCAGTGAGATTTCTGGAGAAAAAGGGGATTTTGTATAGAGAGACCCTGAGGAATATCTCAAAAGGGGGAGATGGGATCAGAAGTCAGCTGGTGGTACCTGAAAAGTATCGCCCCATGATCTTACAAAGGGGGCACTCTGACATGTTTGCTGCACACTTAGGGGTGAACAAAACACAGCAGAGAATCACACAGAATTTTTACTGGCCTGACATAGGGAAGCAGATCAGGGAGTTCTGTAAACAATGTGATGTGTGTCAAAGGCAGGGGAATAGCCGCGATAGGACCAAAGCAAAGTTGTGCCCTTTGCCTGTGATTGACACTCCGTTCAAATGCATAGGGGTGGATATTGTGGGACCTTTGCCCAAGGCCACAAAGAGGGGGAACAGGTTCATTCTCACCATTGTGGACCATGCCACGAGGTACCCTGAAGCCATACCCTTGACTAACATTGAAACTAACACAGTGGCAGATGCCTTGGTGGGGTATATGTCCAGGATGGGACTTGCCTCAGAAATAATCACAGATTTGGGCGCATCGTTCACATCAAAGCTCATGAAACGCTTATGGCAAATCTGTGGAATTAAGCACAAGGAAACCACTGCCTATCATCCTGAAAGTAATGGGTTAACTGAGAAGTTCAATGGGACTCTAATGCGCATGATTAGGGCTTACTTAGCAGAGAATCCAAACAATTGGGACCAGAAGCTGCAATCCCTTTTGTTTGCTTATCGATCAGTGCCCCAAGCCAGTACCGGGTTCAGTCCGTTTGAACTTTTATTTGGGAGAAGGGTGAAAGGGCCCCTTGATTTAATCAAACAAAATTGGGAGCAGATCACCCAGGATGACCCACAAGATGTTGTGACATATATAGACTCTTTAAGGAATGACCTAAAGAGAAACCTAGAGCTAGCAGCAGAGACCCTGCAAGCTCAGAAGGTCAGAAAGAAAGCTTGGGATGACCAGAACGCCAGGGAGAGGCACTTTAACCCAGGGGAGGAAGTGCTTTGGCCTAGGCTCTGCAAAGAGAACAAACTGCAGCTGGGTAGCCCAGAAATAAAATACTTGGGTCACATAGCAGGGGGAGGAGTGATAAAACCCCTAGAGGCTAAGACAGAAGCAGTTCGTGATTGGCCTAGACCCAACACCAAGAGAAAAGTCAAATCATTTCTTGGGTTGGTGGGCTACTACAGAAAGTTCATCCCGAGGTTTAGCGAGATTGCGGCTCCGCTGACCGATCTGACGAGGAAGAAGGCTGATGACCGCATCCCGTGGACCAGCGACTGTGAGGAGGCGTTCCAGAGGTTGAAGCAGGCGCTCATCAACTATCCAGTGCTGCGTGCTCCAGACTTCGACCGGGAGTTCATCATCTACACCGATGCGTCTAACAGCGGGGTAGGAGCAGTTCTTTGCCAGGAGGATGAGAATGGTGACCAGCATCCAGTGTCCCACCTGAGTAGGAAACTCCAGAAAGGTGAGAGACATTTGGCAACCGTGGAGAAGGAGTGCCTGGCCATAGTCTACGCGATCCAGAAGGCCCAGCCTTACATCTGGGGAAGACATTTTATTCTGTGCACTGACCATTCACCACTGCAATGGTTAAAGACAATGAAAACCCACAATAGTAAACTTATGAGGTGGGCTTTAAACCTGCAAGACTATGACTTTGAAGTGAAGGTGGTCAGAGGGTCAGTGAACTGTGTTGCTGACGCCTTGTCAAGAAGACCTGAAGATTGAAGACGGCGAAAGAAACATGGACTATGTATATATATTGATGACAAAAAGTTAAATGTACCTGTTTTTTGAACTTGGTTTGTATGAATAAAGGTAAATTGATGTAATGTATATGGTAAATGTTTAAATGCCTAATTGATATGGTTAACTTAGAATGTAAGTGTAAGTAAGTATGATATTGTATGTATAACTGTTGTTGTGTGTTTTATCCAGGTTGTTTTTTTGGGAAAAAGCACCTTAGCTTTCCCCCTACAAAACAACTTATAAAGAGGGGAGGTGTTACATACAGCACTGATGTTACCTGTCTGTCATGGGTTTGGAGGGAAAGTTCCATCCTATGGGGAGTGGAAGGCGGGACATCAGGAGGAGGGGCTGTACTGTATATATATGTGGAGCGTGTGTGGTGAAGTTCAGGAGACGCTGGGATGTGAAGAAGCAGCAGCTGGGAAGAAGAAGCTGGTGTGGGAGTCTGTGTGTCAGACAGGGTACTACTGTGTGTCAGTACCAACCTGATAGGTTCAGGTGTCTGTATGGTTAGCCAGAACTGATAGGTTCAGGGTCTGTGCTTCAAGTTAAGGGTTCTGTGTGAACCAAACTGTATGCATGTATGAATGAGACTAAGCCACATTACTATATCTTATTCACCTAATCATTTTATTTTCCCTGTGTGTTGTTTTAAATAAACCTTATTCTTTTATTGGTTAAAAATCCATCCCTGGTCTGTGTGACTTCTTATAGGGAATGGTTGGTGGCAGCTTAGTTAACGTGTGGCAGATCCCAGTAGGTCTGGGTTTGTCACAACCCTTTCCCCCCCTCCGCCGGGCCAGAGGGGGCAAAATCGCCACCTTCTGGGACTCTTTTGAGGCTTGGGAAGCTTCAGAAGAGTCCCAGGTGGTGGCGATGTCGCCCCCTCTGACCCCCGGGGTGGGCAGGGTGAGCCTCCAAAGGGTCCTAGGGTGTGCTCCATAAGATGGCTCACCAATTTTTAGGAGAAGAAAACAGATTATTTTTTCCTGTTTTCTTCTCCTAAAAATTTGGTGCATCTTATGGAGCAAAAAATACGGTATATACATAGTCACTGCAGCCAGAATTCTTTATGCCAAAAATTGGAAAAGTCCGACGGTACCGAAACAAGAAGATTTTATAGAGAAGATACGGGAAACAGCGGAAATGGACATTCTATCAGAAGTGATGAAGGACTGTCCTTTACAAAAGGCAACTGAAAGATGGGACTTATTCTACAAATGGTTTGAGTCATCAGACATCTTTTGAAGAACATGCATTAAAATGAGAACTTAAATCTGGAAGGCAGAAAATAGTAAAAAGAGCAATCTGAAATTTTGATATGGCAATATGTATAGAATGGATGTTAGTATGTCATTGTTTCTCCTTTTCCCCTTTAACCTCAATCCCTTTTTCCTTTCTGTCACCCTTTGTTAAAAATAAAAATTTAAAAAAATGTTTGTGTTGGAGGTTGTCAAGTGGAGGAGGATCCCAGATGTCGGCACCACGCAAGGGTCACTGTGTTTCCTAGCAGCAGCAGCAGCTGCTGCTGCCGCTCTACACCAGCGCCGCCACCATCAGTAAGAGCAGATTCACTGAGGAGATCTGGGAAGGCTAGCGGAAGGAGCGTGTGTGTATGTGTATGGTGGGGGAAAGCGGGGAGGGATGCAGAGGGGGAGAGACGGAGCGCTCGGCTGGAGAGTGTGCACGCAAGCTGTGCAAGCCTCCCTGCTGGGTGGGAGAGGCGCCTCGAGCCTGCCAGAGCCCCCTTTCCACGGCCGGCGGTGGGGCCAGAGGCAGCCCGTCACAAAGTCTCCTTCTGTGGAGGATGCTGTGGGACAAGGGCGCGATGGGGGATGGGTGGTGACGGCTGGCAGAAAGGCTGCTTGGCTTGGATCACCTGCATGGGAGGCTGTGGCAGGTGAGGGTTGCGCTGGCCTTCTTGCACTGGCATGCATGGTGTGAAGGAAGCGGAGCGACTCTGGATCCGGCAGTGCCGCAGCTGTCCTTCGAGGGGCATCACTGGCCCTGCCTCCGCCATGGGGCGGGAGCAGTGTCTGCTGCTGTTCACCGCTGAGTGTGTCAGGTTGGAAAGAACTGCCGCTTCCTTCACGCCAGCCACCCGGTCAATAAAATGAGTTCCCAGTATGTTTGTCAAACTCTTCCTCAAGGGAAATCTACAGAACCTATACAAAAGATATCCACTCTAAAACAATATAAAGTTGTATACCAAAAGATGCCACTACCCACACAGTAAACAGTTTTGAAGCTGCATAGTAAGCAACCATTGTTTGAACAGTGCATCCAAGTTGAACAGTCTGTGTTTAAAGCCTAACCTTGCCTGTGATGAATTACGTACAAAAAGTTGTTACATAAAAACCTTTAGTACTCAATATCACATGTTATATAAAAGTTATAAATTAGTTATAAAGTTGTCTGGTACCAGTAAGAAGCTAACCTGTAAGTCTTAAAACTTGCCTAATGATTCTTGAGAAAACTTTTTGGGACAACTTTTCTATTTCAGCTCCTGTAGGCAGCCTAAAATATAATCAACCCACCAAGGTATATGCCACGTTCTTCCCTAGCCCAGATGTTTCTGTAAAAGTTTAAGATAACCAAATTGCAATCTGTTCAGTAGTTGAAAGCATCAGATGTCCTGCCCTTTCTCTATAACAGGAACAGCATTTGAGGATTCCACTTCCTCTTCCTCTTTTATGTTGCTTTATAGGAAAGGCTTGTTTTGCTAAGTTACAGCTTTATACTATGGTACGACTTGCAAACAGCCCTACCTACGAACATTTCGACTTACAAACAGTTCGGCTTGCAAAATTTTGCATCGACTTGGGAACGGAGCTTCGACGTATGAACCGAAAAAGGCAGGGGAAAAGGGCGGGAAATTTAAATTTACTAACTTTTGTGGAGAAGAGGCTGGTTCTTTGTAGCTCTTTCACTTGAGCCTCCTGGGTGCTCTGGTGGGGGCAACAGGGGTGGAGGTGACCCAGAGCCAGGAGGCTTGAGCCTCCTGGGTGCTCTGGCGGCAGCAGTAGGGGCAGTGGAGGCAGCAGTAGCCCAGCGCCAGGAGGCTTGAGCTGGCCCTTCAGCCGCTTGCCCCTGGCCACGGCGGAAGCAGCAATCGCCCAGTGCCAGGAAGCTTGAGCTGGCCGTGTTTCTTTGGCCACTCACCCCCAGCCGCAGTGGAGGCAGCGGTTCCCCAATGCTGGGAGGCTTGAGTTGGCTGGGTTTCTTTGGCTGCTCGCTTCCTGCTCGCCGCCCTCTGCCATTTGAATTTCTCGCCATCGGCCCACAGAGGATGGCGCAGAGCAAGTGGTAGACGAGCTGGCAGGCGAGCAGCTGAAGCACCCCCACCAGGCTCAAGCCTCTCGTCGGTGGCGGTCACAGCACCAGTGGAAGCCCTGGAGGCTTCGGAGGCTTCGGACTGGTAAGGTGCTTCTTTTTCCTTTTTAAAAAACTGTTCTGGGTGGGTTTTGGAGGGTGGGTTTGGACTGGGGGGTTTATGTTTCTGTGCTATGTTGTCTTGTTTTTGGATATTTTTTTGGCAGTCCTAGTGTGGGACTTGCTCTGTTTTTATTTTTATTTTTTTTTTATGCTGGAATGGATTAATCCTATTCCCATGCATTTCAATGTGAAATGGTGCTTTGACTTACGAACATTTCAATTTATGAATACCATTCCAATACGGATTAAGTTTGTAAGTTCAGCTACCACTATGTGAATGTGATGTTAGGAGACTGTGGACTTGATGGAATCTCAATCCATCACAGGGAAGCAGGATAAAAGCAACAAGGGCTGCATCTCGGGGCCAAGATAGGCGCGTCCCCCTCCCTGCCCGGACAGTCTGTCAGCGAGGGAAGCGGGGCTCCGGCGGCGGGGGATGCTTCCCTGCCGGAAAAGGAGGAAGTGAGGGCTGCTGAGCCGCCTCTGCAAGGGCGATAGTGAGCCTTCAACAGGAGGCACTGGAAGGCGAGCTGCACTCAGAAGGGTGACGTGCACGGAGCTGGCACCCCCCAAATGGTTCGCGGACTGAAAAGGGTTGGGGACCACTATATTATACCATTATATACTATATATCTTCAGCTACTGGCGGCCAGTGTGGAGTAATGGATACAGTGTCCAATCTGACTTCAATCCTTATTCATCCATGGAAACTTACTGGGGGGTTACAGTGACAAACCACTTCTTAAACATTTCACATACCTCAAAAACCCTTGTTAAGATGATGGTAAATTAGAAGTGAATTGGTGGCACATAAAACAACAATAAATTGAACTGTTCCGTTCTTTATCCTGTTTTCATGCAATACTTCATACTACATTTTATATATAATTTTAGTTTTTATACATACTACATTTTTACATAATGTGAGCCCTTCAAGTTTCAGCATAGTATTTATGATCGCATGCTTTGTAGCTTTTTTTGTGGAGCTCTTACACAGCTGTTACTTTCAGTATCTACCCAGAATAAACCTGGGAAGGAAATGATTATAACTTTTAAGCATGGAAACAGCCATTTTGTACACAATTGAACACAGCTAAATCTATCTTACACAGTATTACATGGAGTTTGATTGGATGGTTCCTTCTATTTTAATCTCTCCATTGTCTATAATACCTTTTGTTTAATAAAAAATTGAAAAAGATATTACTAAACATAGAGGCTGAAATCCAGTAGGCAAGTTGCAACTAGAGTAGGCTTATTGAATCAGTGCCATTTACGGAAGAGCTGATTCACCAAACCTCAACTGATTCAGTTAGCCTACTCTAGCTGCAACTTTCTACTTAATTTCTGCAAATGAGTCATACAAAACCTGATAAATAAATAATTAAAAATCAAATCAAAATTACATAGCTGAAACTTGCTTGGCAAAGCTGCAGAAATGTGTTTGTCCTATGTTATTCATAGCAAAACATACAAACAAGAACATATTTACTCGAGCACTCTAAAGATGATTGAAGTAAGTCAGATGTAAATACCAGAGCAGGTACTATTAGCTTCACAGGCTGAAGACCTCCATAGCGTCGCGCTTTTCTTACAGCAAACTTTTCTGTTGGGATAGACTTCCCTGCGATTCTTTGTTTTAGGCCTTCTACTTGCCTACAAGAAGAAAAATAGTGGACATTTCCTGAATTTCTACAGTGCTGACAATAAACGTGTGCTGCTTCTGTTTTAAATAAAAGAGCAATAAAACATTAGAAAATTTGGACAACAGTATGGCAATTTGCTCTTCAAGTTATCTTTTCTTATGTTCTTAAGACGTACTTACAAAAGCAGCCAAGATACACAGACACTAAAGTCTGTAGATTGAGAAATATGAAACTTGGATTTTATACACAACTGTTTTATGTAGTATAACACCACTTGCAAAAATTGCTTTAAGGAGTCATGTATAGTAACATAACTGATATTTTGAAATACTATAGGAATATGCCAAATTAAAGTTAATTTAATATGGAAGAACTGCTTCCAACTAAAGCAGGTTAGCTGAAATAAATGGAACTTTTAAGTCAGAAGTAACATATGATTTCAGTGAGTCTTCTCTAGTTGGGACTAACATTGGATTTTCACCCAATAAGCATAAAATAGTGCCCTAACATTCTTTTTTTGGTGGATAAAAAGCATAATTTGATCCTGAAAACCTGCCAGAGAGGAGGCAAAAAACAGTGAATCAAAGGATAGAATAAGAGTGGTTAAAAACACTGCAAGAAGAGATGAGCCAAATTCACTGCATAGGTGAAAGGATAATCTAGCAATGGAAATCATAAAGAATGGTAGTTCCCAGGAATAAAACAGGTGGATGAATAGTTACTTGCTTTATTTGCCTGGAGAGATGGGCATGAACCACAGGTTAAGTGGTTTGTGCCAGTTCAGTGGAAGGCCAAACAGGTGGTTCTGTGGTTCAGCACCCCACCCCTTTCAGCAGCCGCCCACTCAGAGGCAGTGCCCGGAGACACGGCAGGATTACCAGGATGCTGCTTTTGAGTGGGCACTTGCCAGAGGAGGCAGTGCACCGAATCACGGAATACCTGTTTGATTGTGTGCAAAGTAAACAACACCTCCAAGAGTACACGGATAGCACATTATCGGTCACATTTCAGTGATATGCCCAGAAACTTGTCTCACACCTGTTGACCAAAATCCAGTTGATTAGTGTAATAAATCACACTAGAGTAGGCCCATTGAATCAATAGATAAATGGTCTTTAAATAGACACCCTGTAGAGCAAGTAGCATGCTACAAATACCTTGGCATAGTTTTTCATTCTTCAGGATCCTTTTTACTCATGTAAACCATGCAGCAATGAGTGCCCAGAAAAATACTGGGGCACTAAGAAGACTTTTCCATACTGATGGGGGTAAACATGTACCATCAGCAATACAAGTTTTTAAGCCCAGGATTATTTCACAAATGCTTTATGGCTCTCAATTATTCGCTTACGCTAATCTACAACCTCTGGATATTTAGTGAGTAAACTACTTTGTAATTTCTATTGATTCAAATGGGACTCCTCTAACTGTAACTTATTATGCTAAAGCAAGTTAGAGTTAGACTGGGCCTATATGATAATCAACAGAACCAATGGTTGATTTACTAAATCCCTATTGATTTAATGGGTCAATTCTAGTGCAGTTTATTACGCTAAGCAATAAAATTTGGCCATTGTGCTTATATCCGATACACTTCCTATCAGACTCATACATGTCCCACTATGGTTCAAATTAACAAATGCAATCAATTTTTAAAAAAACAAAAACAAAAGCAGAAGCTGTAGAGAAGCTTGAAAAACCTTGGGATTCATAGGGTGAAGCCTTTTTCTTTCTCCCTCTGTCACAAGGCTGACAAAATTTGCTTCTCTGAACCTGATGGTAAAAGCCTTTGCATGGTGGTAAAATAACAAGACGACTAAGGAAGCCGGCATAGATGCTGAGAGGCCATGTTCCTACCAGGTATGTATCAGATATTAGCAAGACAGAAAGAAGGACTTCCAGTGATTGTTATCTTAATATTGTGCTATACACAAGAGAAGATCTAGTCCAAGATGCAGAGGGCTTTGTAGGTCAAACACGTTGAACTAAACCCAGGAACAAAGTGCTAGCCAGTGTAGTCAGCCTTTATTTACATAATTTGCCTTTAGAAATTAACATGTATGTGGACAAATGGCATAGAAGCTTAGATCCTTGTTGCTGATCCCAGATTCCAAGTAAACCGAAGCACTAGCCGGGATTCCTCATTGGCTAAGATTCCCTAAACAAATTTCTGTCTTCTAGAATGTATTTCGGGGGGGGGGGAGAGACTTTTGCTGGCACGTGGGGGAGAGAAGGAATCGGAAATCTTGCATTCTCAGGAAATGGTTTTATCATATTTAATAGCCAGCTTTGACTACACTGATTTCTAATCTAGCTGTTTCCTAGGACTTACAGCTGGCTCAGGAAGCTTTCAATGATGCTTAGCCACAGCAAATGCTAACATGAAATAATATGTCTATATGCCAAGATATTCATGTTACTGTGTTGAAGAGAAATGGGTGGCAGACGAATGTGTGCAGATACATTTATACAGAAAAAGAACATACTGTACTAGTATCTAGCTCCTACTTTGTAGATACTTTCTTCATAAAAGAATTCCTACTTTTACTTGGGAACTAGTGTCAGAATACCCTACACAGCAAACTTTCCAGAGGAGGAGCTCAAAAATCAAATAAACAAGAATTGTGTAAGGCAGACAGTCAAACTCCCTCACAGAGCAGAAAGTTTGTGGCAGTGATACATAAGTCCAACTTCAAGCACACGTTAAAACATACCTAAACAATGCTACAATGTCTTCACCTGTTGTTTTCACCTCAGCCTCTGGAAGCATACACAAAATGGCAGCTTTCTGAAACATATATATAGCCTATGCAAAACAAAACAAAATATTCAAGTGCTGTAGTGCTTCTTATAAGACCACATTGATTAATGGATTTACTATATCACCAACCTATTATTGTAAATGTAGGAGAAGTGATTCCTTTATTCTTTTTAAAAAGCCTAATACTGCAAAGCCAACATGATTTGTGGTTGACTATACATTTTAATTTCCAAACAGTTTTTGTCAAATATTCACTGATAAATGTCTCAACCATAACATATTTTAAAACTAGCACTGTGAGCTCATACCTAGAATTTCCCTTTTAAAATTTCTGGTATCACCCCATATGAGCCTTCTCGGGCTTTTAAGATCCTGCGGAGGGCCCTTCAAGCACCTTCCCAAGCTCATTGGTGAGCTGCTCCCAGGCTCTAGAATGCACTGCTCTAAGAAGCAGGGTTGGCTCCCTCCCTCTTATCCTCCCATGGGCAGACAAAGACCTTCCTCCTTAGGTAGGCCTTTAAGCAGTAAGTTATCTCAAGAATGCTGGCTTTTAACTTACAGATTTTTAGATGTTTTTAAATTGTTTTAAAACTAAAAAAATCTTAATATGTGTTTTTTTTAAAAAAATGTGATATTTATACCATGTTTTTAAAACTGTTGCCTGAGATGCTGTGAGTTGCCTTGGGTCCCCTATGGGGAGACTACATGAATAATTAGACTATATTAAGCAAAATACTGTGGGTATGGACTGAATAGGTCAATATACAGTGGACCCTTGACTTACAGACGGCTTGACTTACAGACTTTTTGAGTTACAGACTTCTCTGGCCGCAAAATTTAGGTTTGACTTGCAGACTGAGATTTGACTTACAGACCAGAAAAAAACCAAAATGGAACAAAAACGGCCTGTTACAGGATTAATCAGTTTTCAATGCACTGTAGGTCAATGGAGATTTGACTTACAGACTTTTTGACTTGAGAACCGCCTTCCAATACGGATTAAGTTCTCAAGTCAAGACCCCATTGTAATGGACAGATGAAAATAATATTGCAAATTCTGTAGCTGATCCAATCCAGGTTTTAGTCACACATATAATAAGAAACTATTTACTAAAATGTACTGCAGTTGAAATTTACATGAGAGATGTTCATACAACTTTAACGGACATTCAAATGAAGTCCTACTTGCTTCAGTATGGTTTGAGTTTATTTCCTTCATTTAACCAGATTATGCATATTAAAACTAAGAACTATGAAAACAAGGATGGGCAGTTTCTGAGAGTAGGGTAAGGGATCATTTCTGCCCTCCCTTGGACCTTGTAGGGGAGGGTCACATCCTCCCAATCCTTCTGACCTCTGAACAAAAAATGAGTCACAAGAAAAAATCATGCCCATATAAGAAGGGGGCATTTGCTTTCTCCAAGTAATTTCACTCTCCCCAGTGCATTTTTAGGCTGGAAAAGTTTGTGATATGAAATTACATGTGAAGAGTATGGATTAGTCACTGTGGGGACATAATTTTTTTCCCCAGGGGTGGAGTGGTAGAAGAGATTTGGGAGGCTCAGGGGGCCTATACTGGCAACTGCATGTGATCTACAAATTACACCTGGCCCATCCTTGGGCTGGGCCATCTGAATATTTCAACTATAATACAAAACTTTATCAGTAAAATAGTAGTGGTAGAACTCACAAAGGGATTGTGTTTAGACGGTTCACATTATCTGTAACTATGAAGTAGTGTATCTGATTATCCATTTACCTTTGACCACCTGCTTTCTTTGCAAAGCAGATCTGCATACCGATATGCCTGAAGCCAGTTCTGCTGAAAGGAGTAAGACCACATCAGCTCCCAGTAGCAGAGGTGATGGATCTGTTTCCATTCTTGCTGAGCTACAATGCATTCCTGGAATGTTACCTCAGCCTGGAATTCAGTATTATATACAGAAGTGTTTATTATATTCTGTTTGAACAAAGTCCCTCATTCAAATTATGGTATGTTCATTGTTATAAAGAGAATTATAGATATTACAAAGCTACTCAACTGGAGGACCAGCCAGCCAGTAGACTATTTGTCTCGTATAAATGGTTAAATATGGAATTCAAAGCAAACAGTATCTTGCAGTGGCTCTTCCTCTTCCCCACACACCTAAGATAAAAGCAATCCCTAACAGATGGCTGATGGGCCTTTACTTAATTGCCTCTACGTCTTCAGAGCACTGGTTCCCAACCTTAGGTAATCCAGGTGTTCTTGGACTGCAACTCCCAGGAATCCTGGCCGCACAGCTAGTGGTGAAGTCTTCTAGGAACTGCAGTCCAAGAACATCTAGGTTACCAAAGGTTGGGAGCCACTCTAGTATTTTCCTCTATACTCCTCCTCCTTCCCACTGTTGTAAATTTTGACTCAAACTGTTCAGTATGTGGGAAGCTCTGTCAGCAGAATAAACAGCAACATTGTTCCTGTGACCTTTTAATCTCACCTTATTGTTCTGTTCTCTAGAGCAATAAACTAGAGAGAAGATTAAATTTAAACAAAAGTTACTAGATTTATTTAGAAAAAGATCTGATAGATAACATATTCGCCCACTGGTTCCCCTCCCAGGTAAGCCTATAAAAGGACTGAACTAAATGGGCTTTCAAGACACTGTCCATCTTCATGAAATATATTAACAATGATTAGCAAACTGTTACAATAATTAAAGGTCCCTTTGAGGACTGTTTTGGCAGTGCATGTCTCATTTGTTATTTTACTTTATTTATCTTCGCTAACCTGCTTTAGAAACTTTCTGGGCTGAAGAGTAGAGTAAAATACCTTAAAGATAATTTAAAATAAATACAGGTAAATAAAAAAATTACCTGCATGTTATGAGTTCAGTCAAGTCAGAGGTAATAGGGTCCCATATTCAGTGAAACAAGGATAACCCAGTCAACACAGCTATAAAAAGCTCAGAAAATTAAAAGCACAGTTAAAGCAGTATCTTTGATTTTATTGTAAAAAGGAGAAATATTACCTTTTCAAAATTTCCTTTCAATACATCTATTCTTGCACCATAAAACAGAATGATGGCGCCCTTAAAAAAAGAAAGAAAAAGGGGGGAGTGGCAAATTACAACAATTCTAATAGGAACAACAAAAACCCAAACTTCATAAAGAGAAAAAGAAATCCCAACCTTTGGAAACTTCTGCAAGTAAGGCTGAAGGAGTGTTTCTGCTTCTAAGATATTGGCATCCCCTGTTCCTATAAAGGTAACAAAATCTTTCAGTATTCACAATGCAGAAGAGTTGATACTTGGTAGTTTAATCTGTACAGACTCATAATTGTGCAACTTTACTAGAAAATCAATCTAGTTCATGTCTGAGAGAAAAATGTTCTTTAATGAAGCACAATAAAACTATAAAGCACACATACGTAGTGTAGTAAGTATATGAACTGGAAAGGAAGCATAATTCCCAAATTACTTAGTTTTAAAAAATAAATCCTCCCTGTATAAGCTTTCCTAGAATCATAGAACTGCAGAGCTGGATGGGACTGCAAGAGTCACTAAGTCCAACCACAAGAAATTCATAGCTAAACAACCCGGACAGATGACCCTCCGTCCTTTGTTTAAAAACTTCCTATGGTGGTAGACAGTCCACCACTTGTTTGGTGGTCCATTCCCTTTTTAGCAACTTCTTTTGGAAGTTCTTCCCTGTGTTTAGTTAAAATCTCCTTTCTTGCAATTGGAACACATTGCTTCAGTTCCAGTAATCACCTATCCTATAAATATGCATCTGATATTTCCTCCCTAAATGTAGAACTTCACATTTTCCCTGTAGAAACTCAAACCACAGAGGACTACAAACATGGACATAAAATTTCCAAACAGCTGAGACAAACACTCACACAGAGAGAGTTATCACTTATCTCCAAGGAATGATAAAGGCAGGCTCCTACCAAAATACAGCTAACATATTGGAATCTAGCCATGAGAAAATATGTTCTCTGCCCTCATTGGAGCATACCTCTCCTTCCCTCATCAAATTTCTTCTAAGCAGTTGATCAGTATTACCATTAAGGCTAACCAATCTAGGAGCTCAAATCCACTTCAAATGTTGCACATGGTAGAACTGAGAAAAATGCAGGGCATTGAAACAGCAAAAACAACAAATATACCATTAGAACATCATGCTAGAGATATACAGCATTCATGTATATTTTAGCCAGAAATTTGTTTCCCATTCTTACCAAGGATTAATGAAACGTAAGTGTGATAGAGCAGTAGGGTGAAAGTACACAGAATGGCCCGCAAAGTGGCACCAGAAGCTCCTTCTCGTAACTGCTGGAGTCCTAGTTCCTGTCAGCAACCAGAACAACAGATAAGACACGGTATTCTTTTCTAGTAATACAAGTTTATTTCTGCTAGTTCACGTTATATGGAAAAGAAGACAAAAGAAAGGAGTTAACAGAAATAATAGAAATGAAGATGGTCATTATGGTTTCAGAATATTTTAGGGGCAGTGATGCAGACACAAGGAATGCCTTCAAAGACAAAAGTATGTCCCATAAAGGCTTGAATCAGCTTTAGATAAGTGTTCTGTATACAAAAGGGCTCCTGATCACAATAGGCTTTTGATTCTATGGGTTAACCCTACTGATGATGGATTGTCATTTAGTTACTCATACATTAGCAACATTCAGGCTGATTTCCCCTCCTGCATTCCTCTAGGTTTCCCAAAACACTTGCTCTGAAGTGTCTGGGAATCCTCCGTAACTACAGGGAAGATGGTATCGAAAACTGCAGAGGAGGGAAGATCTGCAAAGTTTACTTCTCCTTCCTCTTCTGCTGGAAGATGTGCTCTGAACAGATCCCTTCAAGGTCTGCTTTTGTTGGTAGGATGAGAACGTAATCCAGTGTGTTGGTTTTGTCTCCTTATTTGAATCCCTGTTGACATCTCCATTGTCATGGTGGGTCACTATATATTTGCTAAGGGAGAACACTGTTGCTGCACAGCACTCTACAGTAGGAACAGATTTGTCTTATCGGCAAATATTGTTCATGTCTGCTATTCTAGTTTAATTAAATAGCGCTAATCTGATATAATACACAAACATATTTAAAACAAAATTATTTCATCTTGTTCCCCTCCAAGAGCCGTCTTTTGAAAGGATGGATCCTCTTTCAGTTACTTACATACTTGCAACATTTAGGCTAAAATACTCTAATGCTCTATTTCAATGGTTCCTAACCTTGGGTCCCTAGATGTTCTTAAACTACAACTTCCAGAAATCCTGACCAGCATGGTTGGGAGTTGTAGTCCAAAAACATCTGCTGACCACTGCTCTATCTAATGCCCCCACCTTTAAAGATGATTCAGAAATTTCAACTGACTTAAATGCAACCACTGAAGTATGGAACCTATACACTAGGGATGGGATTTTCAGTTTTTTTTTTCACTGCAGCTACCACAATTCACCAGGAATTCCCCCAGTCAGTTTTCTGGCACATATAGCAAAAGGATGGGGAGGAGTCTTTTCAGAGGAGTTTCAGCATACATATCTGAGGCCAAGCATGTTATTCTCTGAAGCCACTGCAGAGGGAGAGAGTGGGTGGGACCTCCATGAGAACTACAAGGGGCTGCAAGATTCAGAGTCTCTTTGCTTATTGTTTATCAAGCTGTGTACATGGTGGCTCCAAAAACAACAACAACAAAAAACCCTACCCATCCCACAACCCCTTGTATTTCCTGTGGAGACTGCCAAGTCCCATTCATTCACTTTCTTCTTTTGCAATGGCAGTGGAGAAGAATACTTTGGGCCTCAGTATGTAAACTGAAACTCTTCCAAGGACTTGGATTTCCTGCTACAAATGCCAGTACTCTGGTTGGGGAATTCCTGGTAAATTCTGCTAGCTGTAGTGAAAAAAACTGAAAATCCCCTGCTTACAATATGATACCAGTTGTAATGCTTTCCAACATTTTCCCAGGTGTAGTTGAACTACTGCTTCCTAGGAGTCACCCCATTGCTCCATGAGTAGTCCAGTAAGAAGCTTTCCTTGTAGCAGCAGGTAGTGAGACTAATCTTCCCATGGAGCACTGGCATGGTTCACAAGCAGTGGGACTGAGAGAGCATTCTCCCTCCCCTGCCAAACTAATACCCATATAATGGAGACAATGGCACTGGTTTCTCTTTGCCAGTCCCAGAAGTCAGCCTGGGGAATCCTAGATGATGTCTGGGACTGCAAGTCCTAGAATTCCAAAAGTTCCATTTCTAGTTAACACAGAGATAAAAAAAAATATGTTACATTAAAAATAGATTAAAATTGTTAAAAAATATATGCATTTTCACAACTAATGGTTCATATGGCATTAAAAGTTGTCCTAGAACTAATAGGACTTATAATGTATATCCCAGGTCTGTAGAATTAACACTGTTTATCAAAACAGCAAAATCAGAGATCACGAATATTTTAACAATTTTAGATTATTTCAAACTTGAAAAAATGTTTCAAAATACTTCTGTATTTTCTCAATCCACAAAATCAGAGCTGCTTAACCAATAATATATGGGGACCACCGAGATGCACTATGTCAATGCTAAACAGCTGATCACTGTCATATCACTCTTAGTTTATGAGGCATACAAGACTAATGATGATGTAAACAAAATATATTACCCTGTTGCCTGAAAAACCAATAAATTCTAGAAGCCGGAGGATTCTTCCTGGTAAAAGGGATAGCATCTATAACAAAGAAAGAACAAGAATTCCATCATTTTTAAAATAAAACACTCAGCATCAAAAAAATTTTAAAAGAGGTAATATGTTTATAACGCCAAGAACATTTCATCGTAATAGACAAAATGAATGGCCCGCCACTAGATGGTCAGAATACAAGTAAAATGCAGAAATGACTGAACGAACATAAAAATACTAGAATTAACTAGAGTTAACTTTGGAACAATGAAGTTGCAACACATATTGTGTATTATTACAATGTACTACAATTACATTTGAGTTTTTAATCAGAGAACATGATTTGACAAGGAATCAGGGCATCAAAAGCTAGATTAAAGTTTGAAAGTTTAAAACTCATACCAAATTGAATGCTCCTATTCCCAGTTGTACACCTCCTTCAAATTGGTGGTACAGTTCATTCTTGCTTTTGCTGTCTTGTGTCATTTGGAGAACTTGGTGACATTCTCTTTTGATTTTAAAAAAACTTATGTTAAGTGGGATACCAACAACCACCATTAATACTATAGAGATCATTTTATGAAATGTAGAAAACTCCACCTACAGCACTATAGATTCATTGTGATTACTTCAGACACTTAGTTCATCATCTAATGATACTTTCTTGCTTTGGTTTAATCTAGACTCTGGAAAAGCATTTTTGTTCAGAGGATGTGGATTGATTATCTAGCGCTTTTCATGCTTGTGCTGATTTCTTGAATAAAAACGAAGAGGTGGCTACGTGCCCCCAATGTCAGAGAAGCTTACTGATGAAAGAAAGCACAGCATTGACACTGCCATGTCAATGCTCATATGACACTTACCATTCTGACATTCTCTGATTCTGAATTCTGAATATGCTAGTTTACATATAATCTATGAAAGGAAGTGAGCCTCTAGAATGCTTTCATTTTAGAAATGCAATAAAATACCCTCTCTCTTATAGAAGCAGTAATTTCACATATTTCCTTCTATGGTCAACTAGTACAACACCTACAGTACTTTAACAGCTTTGCATAAAGCAGAAAAGACAGAGATATAAAAGACATACATGTTTGAAGTGCATAGTGTCTGAAGTCACCTAGTCTAGCATCTTCTAAGTGTAGCAGGCAACTGCAATCCTATGCATTTCTACTGAGAAACAAGTGCCGCTGAGTATAATGGGACTTATTCCTAAGTAAGTGTGCGCAATCATATACGTAGTTTATTAGACCTAAGCATGTATAAGCACACTGCATTCTTCACCATTATTTATGCCCCCTTTCCTTCCTTTTCAGGGATTAAGACTCTACTCCTTATGCCTTCTCCCGTTACCACCTTGTTAACAGTTGGTATCCACCCCTTGACCATTTTTTGAGAAATAAGAGTATGGAAAAAAAACCTGAGATCATTTTCTCATATTTTCAGTACCAAAACACTAAGACCTAAATCAACATGACAAAGTGTACAAGAGGAAGAAGCTTTTCAGCCTTATTCCCATGTAAACCTTATGCCAGAAATAATATGCTCATAGATAGCAATGTTTTGGGTGACCCAGTGGGCGGAGATGGGGAAAATGACAATCCCCTCCCAGTATAAATGGAAGGAGCATATACTTTCCCTCTGGTGCTGAACGTTGTTCATGCATACTTGATACTGCCCCAATTTGCTGAAATATATAGCAACAATTCTACACACCAAATGTTACAACATACTTGTATATTTGGTAACTTGTCCTGATTTTGAGACCACCCTTGATGAAGTTGATCATATTTTCATCCTGAAAAAAATGATTTTAATAAAATAAGATCATACTATATATAGACTTTAAATTGAATTGTGAATTAAACTGAATTTAAATTACATTGATAGCTTGAAACCAAGTTTTAATAATACATTATTATAATAGTATGTAAGAGTATGTAGGGTGCTCATCAATGAAAACCTGTTCAATAAAATACTGACTGAAAAGAAATATTTACACATCATGCAAAGTTAAAACACAATACCACTAGATGGTGCTATAAGTATCTAAAACTACCTTGGTGCAAAAACTTCACAGATACCCAGTGTGGTGTCGTCTGTAGTGGATAGAAGGACTCAGGAGACCTGACTCTGAATCCCTGCATGGCCATGGAAACTCACGAGGGGTGGGGAGGCAGTGGGACTAGTAAATCCACACTTTAAATATCTCACTTACCTCAAAAGCCCTGTTAGGGTCACTGTAAGTCCCTGCAAGTACTAGGGCCAATACGTTTTCTAATAGCCACCTAGGCTGGAACTTGGCCTATTTGAGGCTATGACACTTTTCAGCTCAGCCTCTCCAAGTGACCACAATTTACAGTTGAACAACGATGTCTATGAAATGCAACTGTTTGAAACCAAGCTTTAATCGTTGTAGTATTTTAATAATATACAAGAGTGCAGAATTCTGGG